>NW_015505219.1:2397870-2446507 GCF_001515645.1 Sinocyclocheilus grahami | reverse complement strand
AAAGTACGCTTTTGTGTTTTTATTGTTTTCCTAACCATCGCCTGGACCGATTTATACTGGATCATGCACTCTCCTGTCCATTCACAGTCCAGCTGTTGCCAACCACCTTGGGAATCGACATCTCCAGCCGGTTTCAGAACCTTTGGTGTTTCCATATTTTCTACAAAACAAAACCGGAAATCGAGGGGTTATGACGTCATTAGCAGGCGACAAAATGAATTGCTTATTTCTCTGGATTTAAACATTCTTCGAAACATTTGGGATAGTGTAAATACACAAGTCAGCAAAATATGTAACACTGTTCTAGAGGTTTTTGGATAGTTTAATAAAAAATATTACATATTGTGCCTTTAATATAGACAGTGCTTCTGTGTAGAGTTAGTTTTGTCAAATGAATTTGAAGACTATATCTATACTTCCTTTTCCCCCCACAAAAACTTTGATCTGCTAATTTGCCTCAGAAATGTTAACCATTTTGTCCATTTCCTCCATTCTCACCACGACACCAAAACTGTCTTGTTTCTTTTTCCTCCTCCACCTCCACCCACTCATCCTCTCCCAGCTGCAAAAAAAAAAGAAAAAGTGGAGACCTTTAAATGCTTAAGCTCGACTGCTGTTCACTTTGTAGTGGTCTTACAGTTATTTGAAATGAGAAAGCACTCTTGTTCGCTTGAAATAAACATCATGATAAGCATGATAAGTGCACACTTAGTACATTCTTATGTAGTACTTTAAAAATCTAAAGAGATGCAAATTTTGATCAATGTTGCATGACCACTCCATACCAGTCTATTCCTGTAGTAACATAATTTTGACTAACCTCAGTGTGAACCAGCTAGCATTAGATCTTCAACAGCAAAATGTAGAGCCCCTCCATGATGTGTCCTTACAAATGTAAACAACATAAATCATTATGGGTATTACAGTTCATTTCTTTAGTGAACAAAAATCCTTTTTATTTATTTATTTCTAAAGGAGGAGTGGAATTCAAGTAGTCTACATTAGGCTGAGGTAGTGTCTCCTGGTATGTGTAGCCTACAGAACTGCTGTTTTCACGGAAAACGTCTGTCTTCATGGCTCCATCTAGTGACCAAACAATTATATACATGTATATATGCAGTGTTGCGCTAAATTCAGTTGCTCCATAATGTGGCATAAACAACATCATTACATCATCTACAAATTAAAAACAACATCAACAACAAATGAGATTTCATAATTTTATACAAAAAAAGTAGGATTCTTAAAGAAACCAAGCTGAGATCAGCCCACATGGATTCACTGTTGGCTATTTATGTATTCATACAGAAAGTAATTTCAGTAAATATGTGAATTTAAAGTAATAATGTTCTAAATTCAGTGTTTTAACTGATCATATCATATGCTCAACAGAAACAGATCATATAGAATATGCAGATAAACATGAGAAGTGTTGGGGTAATATATTACAAGTAATGCGAGTTATGTAATCAGATTACTTTTTTCAAGTAACTAGTAAAGTAATGCATTACTTTTTAATTTACAAGAGAATATCTGAGTAACTTTTTCAAATAAGTAATGCAAGCTACTCTAGACAAACATTTGTGTGTCTTTTTTTATTGCTGAAGTGTGCTGAAATTTCTTCTTCTGCATTCTATGGTACGGACGTAAATTTACTTTTCCTTCAGCCTGGGGCTTATTAATTTCCCTTTTGGTGTGAAAAGGCTTTTATATTTGCCAAAAATAGAACTTTTTATTTTAAAATCAAACAAGCAAGCCCTGTCCATATTAAAAAGGTAATGCAAAAGTAACGTAACGCATTACTTTCCATAAAAAGTAACTAAGTAACGTAATTAGTTACTTTTTTATGGAGTAACGCAATATTGTAATGCATTACTTTTAAAAGTAACTTTCCCCAACACTGAACATGAGCATCATATTCTTGTTCATGACCATTCACATATATGCCAGATACAATTTTCATAACCTTCTTTATAGTCTTTATAGTAGATTTCCTAGTAACCTATAAACTTGATAGATGTCCAGTTAGAACCCAGATTCAGTCTCAAATGTATCAAATGTAAAATATTGTATCAATGCATTCTATGGCACCTTTAATGTTCTTTCTTTCTTTCTTTTCTAATGGGCAGGGTATCAAATGTAAAAAAGGGACATCTGTCACAACGAGTTAATTCCAATTTAACAATACTCTATAGTAATTATATATTTATACTCCATTACTCCCTGAATTGGATCATAATTCGGTCTATTACAATTGTTATGTTATTTACTGGCAAAGACATAACAGAGAGATATGTCAGCGGTGTCAAAGTCTGTCACCTCTGTACCATTTCCATTTGTGAGCGTGACACATCTGGAAATATTTTGTAGCTATAGTTTTAGGAGAGTTCTGTTCCACACACACACACACACACACACACACACACACACACATATCATATGAATCTGATATGACACAGTCGGTTGTTATGGTACATAACTGTAGGCTAGAGCATTGGTATAAATAAATTAGGATGTAGTCACATGATTCATATCCCGGAAATACACTGCTGTCGATGGAGGAAAATGGCGTTATGAGCAGCTCTAGACTGTAACAGAAGTGGGGCAGAAGAGTCAAGAGACAACAATGATTAAACCCGCGTTTCTCGGTTTTCCAAATGACAGAAACGCCTAACCTGACATTAGCCTAGACATAGAGTTGCACACACACACACACACACACACACACATATCATATGAATCTGATATGACACAGTCGGTTGTTATGGTACATAACTGTAGGCTAGAGCATTGGTATAAATAAATTAGGATGTAGTCACATGATTCATATCCCGGAAATACACTGCTGTCGATGGAGGAAGATGGCGTTATGAGCAGCTCTAGACTGTAACAGAAGTGGGGCAGAAGAGTCAAGAGACAACAATGATTAAACCCGCGTTTCTCTGTTTACCAAATGACAGAAACGCCTAACCTGACATTAGCCTAGACATAGAGTTGCACACTCGATTATGTAAGGGCGCTTCACAAATGGACAAAGACAGACTCGCAGTGAGTACATGCCAAAATAAACACGAGGAAGTAGCCTTAAAAGGGGCGTGTAATGTGTTTCATGGCTTTGAGAAATACCAAAGGCGACAAAAACGCAGACGGAAGCATTTTATTGGCGTACCTGTACCAGCACAGCGATAGGCTACGGATCGATGGAAATGTTTTGTTATTTAGTACGATGTCTCGCTATCGCTTACCGTACGCTAAACACTTGTATCATGGCATCTTGTTACGCGTACCTAAAGGTGTCATTTTCTCATGATGCGATTTATTCTATGACCTCGTTATCCCATTGCTTGAAGTCATTTATTTATTTTAATCCAGTGTTAAGAAATCTGCATACGGTCCATTCCACCGAATGGGTGCCATTTGCTTCCAAAAAATAAAAATGAAAGTATTTTAATGTTGAACATTGACTAGTGAGCTGACCTCACTTGTAACAAAAAGAAAAGAAAAGAGAGAGTCATGTTTCTATTTAAATCTAGTGGTCTGCAGAAGTTTTTGTTAAGGGTTATGTGTAGGGGTAGAGGACGGGTTATGAAAATAATAATAATGATAAAATATCATTAACCTGATAAAAAAACAAAACCAAAAAAACAATGGAAGTCTATGAGATGTCCACACTGATATAGTGAAACACATGTGCTGGTGCGTTTTAAGTGTTAAAATGTAATTTATTATAATTTATTATTAAATAATAATAACAAAAGTAAAATAGGTCAGTGTTAATATGAAGAAATTGTCTGTATTGATTATTTACACGCCTTTTACCTGTATTTTTAATAACTCGAGGAAAGGCCCATAAACTTAACAAAAAATGCCTTTTCAGTTTTTCTGGACATTGTTTTCTTACACCGCAGGTCACATTCAAACGCCATTCCATGTATGGGTCTAATACACAATTGCCACAGGACAGAAATCGCAAGTACATTTTCTGTCATACTTGCAGGAATGTAATATAAAACAAGAACGCAGCAACAACCACAAGTTTTCTCTGGGCAAAAACATTGTCTCAGTGTGGATAGAAGGCCAAAACGTAGAGAAAAAGATGCATTTTCAAATTTATCTAGATTAATATGGATGTAGCCTAATATTTACATTAATAAATCAGATGACACTACTCACTCCTGTTACTGTTACTTAGTTACTATATATGAGTATAGGATATATGAGTATAAGAGTAACAGGACTGAAAGTAACAGGATTGAGATTTTAAATGAGTAAATACATATAATATAGCCACATGGAGTACATGCTAATATTATGAGAATACTCAGCAAATTATAGTGTTTCACCAAATATTTGTATTTTTAAAATAAACAAGAAATATCTAAGAAATAATTTAGGTAACAGGAGGGTATGTTAATATTGACACTCCCAGTCATCATTACAATATAATCAAATATGCAGAAAAGAAAATGGGACCTCATGCTTTAGGTCATTTCATTGTCTTTAGAAGATGCAGATGTTGCAATATCATGTTGAAAATTTTGGAATTTTCCCAGTTTTTCAGAGGGTGGAATGTGTTAGGGTAACAGCACTGAGTGAAAACCTGGGGACACGACTAAAAAGTGTATTTTATCTAAAATATTATAGATTTATTTTGAATTAAATGTATTTAAAGCACAGATGGGACGTGGAGGTTCAAAATAAGGGGGTCTGAATACTTTCCGTACCCACTGTATTTAAACATGATATGATATATTATAGTTATATTATACTATATATTATATTATCTTATATTAAAATTATTTTACAGTATTTACAACTAATATTATACAATGGATATTATTTAATGCAGGCTGGTCCATGCTCATGGCTGGATATGCAAAATTTTATTGGTGACCTTATGGCTGCGAATGCTTCAGTCACTGGACATCCACTGAGAGAGCAACGTACTGAGGAGACAGTGAGTTCTGCTTGGCTCAAAGTCTCTCATCCTCCCCAGTCTACCCCATCCAGACAGAGCCGGGTGAAAAGTGCTGTTCAGTTTGGTCTGCATTCTGAGGAAAGGGAAAGGGAACTCAGACACCATGAAAGCAATGGTGAGTATATTAAAATAGACTGTAAGGTTGCTGTACCGCTGTGTTATAAATACCCTTTATTCTCATGAAATAGGATTGGGAAACATGCAGAATTGATTGATTCCTGGTAACAGTTTCAATTCTTTTTGTACTTCAGAAGCATTTACTTATTGCATCTACTTGCCTCTGAAGCCTGTTGCCAAATGATGAGATTATTTTAGATTTCAACAGAACAGATACAGCACATAAAAATACATTTATGTAGCCAAATTCCTTGACACGTCTGTGTGTGGTGGCTCTTGATGCCTTGACCCCAGCCTCAGTCCATTCCTTGTGAAGTTCACTCAAATTCTTGAATCGATTTTGCTTGACAATCCTCATAAGGCTGCGGTTCTCTCGGTTGGTTGTGCATATTTTTCCTTCCACTCAACGTTCTGTTAACATGCTTGGATACAGCACTCTGTGAACAGCCATCTTCTTTGGCAATGAATGTTTGTGACATACCCTCCTTGTGAAGGGTGTCAATGATTGTCTTTTGGACAACTGTCAGATCCGCAGTCTGAACCCATGATTGTGTAGCCTAGTGAACCAAACTGAGAAACCATTTTGAAGGCTCAGGAAACTTTTGCAGGTGTTTTGAGTTGATTAGCTGATTGGCATGTCACCATATTCTAATTTGTTGAGATAGTGAATTGGTGGGTTTTTGTTAAATGTGAGCCAAAATCATCACAATTAAAAGAACCAAAGACTTAAACTACTTCAGTTTGTGTGCATTTAATTTATTTAATACACAAGTTTCAGAATTTGAGTTGAATTACTGAAATAAATGAACTTTTCCACGACATTCTAATTTATTGAGATGCACCTGTATATTAAAATACATTAACAAATTATTCTTGCTGCAGAAGTTGAGTTCACAGGCTTTCTAATGCAGATCAGACACCCCATATGCAATCCAGTCCTAACTATATATTAATATATATATATATATTAAGGAAGAGATAATAATTATAATATTATGAGTCAGCAGGTCATTATCATAAAATAAACCCAGAAAGGTTGATTAGAACCTTCTTCTGAATAACAACCGGTTCTCTGTTCCCAACCCTGCCAGGAAATAGTTTAATATTAAGTTTTATCATGTTTATCTATCTTCTACTCACTGCTTCATAGATTTATATTGACTCATTTTCTGCATTCTCATTTCTCTCTTTTGTAGTTGAGCATCGTGCCTGCACATGTTCTGGCTGCCCTCTTTCCTCATCTCCTTCTAGTTCCTCAGTCCACACCCTGAAACCCAGAACCAGCCCAGCCTCACAGATCCAACCACCTTCGTCCCCCCAATCCACCCCTCCGCAGCAGACCAAAGAACCCAGCCCTGCTCCTGTCAGCCTGGGCTTGTGTCTAGGTTTGGGTCTCTCTCTGGAAGAGGAAAACACAGAGCCCAGCAGCACATCTGCTCACCCCCAGCAGGAAGACAAAGGCTCTAGCACCCATAGCCCAATCCCTCAGGCAAATTCCGAGTCCCCGGGTGTTCCACCAGTTCAGGCCTTTGCGTGTCTATGCTGCCACCGTGGGTTTCAAACCTGTAGCCAACTTCTACGCCAACAAAAGGACCCAGAGGCACATGTTTCCCATCACCACTACCATCACCACCACCATCACTGCCCTCTCTCCACCAGCACGTCATGTACGCTCCCGTCCTTTCCTTGCCTGTCCTGTCAGCGCACCTTCCCCACCTGCGCCCAGCTCCTGCGCCATCAGCAGGGCCACACGCAACAGGAGGGCTTGCAGCAGCTCCCATGCATGCACTGCAATGCTTCTTTCCCTCGGCCATCGCAATTGCTGCAGCACCAGCGAACCCACCATGCATCCAAAGTGGGCGGCTTCCTGTGCGCCGAGTGTGGCCGTGCGTTCAACTCGCATAGCAATCTGCGCATCCACCTCAACGTACACACAGGTGCCCGGCCCTACAGCTGTACCGACTGCGGAAAGAGCTTCAGCCAGTCCGGGGCGCTTAAGATTCACCGGCGAATTCACACCGGAGAGAGGCCATACACTTGTACTTATTGCGGGAGGGGTTTCCCACACTTAGCTGGGGTGAGAGCGCATCAGCGAATTCACACAGGGGAGAAACCGTACCGCTGCGGTCAGTGTGGAAAGTGCTTTACTCAGTCCGGGGCTCTGAAGATCCACACTCGCATCCACACCGGCGAGAGGCCTTTCATGTGCGGCCTCTGTGGGAAGAGTTTTTCAAACCGTTCTGGTATTCGCTTTCATCACCGCACGGTTCACGGGATCGTGACGGAGCCAAACTCGGTGGGCAGGCCTAGTCTGGCTGCCTCTGCATCATCCTCAGTTTCAGATTTCCAGAGAATTCAAGTCTCCAGTCTCAACCAGATCCATCTCCGGGAGATGGAAGAGAGGAGTCCGCCCAATAAAGTGCAGTTAAGAGGGGATGGGGACAAAGAGGCCCTTCCGTATGCCTGCGAGGACTGCGGTCAGCGTTTTCCAGATGCTCCGTCTAGAAACAGACACCAGACATTGCAGCACTACTCTAAGGAAGAGAGAGAAAAGGAAGAGAGCAACTCAGACAAAACTATAGATTAGACAAAAACAACAAACATTTCTGACTCCAAAAGAGAGGGAAGATAAAAGCAACTTTAATATGAAATGTTAAAGCAGATGTTGAGCCCATTTAAAACCTGCTGATATCAGTCCCCTCACACTCTTAAGTCATGATGTAAGAAACATTGTTTGTGTCCAAGAAGCTATAAACTTTAATTGAGAATGCTGTCTAATTTAAACTAAGCTTTTAAAAACTTGCAGTGTACACTACAATCTCCGGGCTCACAGTGTGCTGGACACCAGTATTTTATTTCATTGTCTAGACATCTGAGATTTTGGTATGGAGAAAAAGCTTAGGATCATGATTTTTTGGTAGTATTACAGCACACTGTGAGTGTACTGAATATTGGCACCATTTGTTGTTTGCTTTTGGCATCTGATAGAGCTTTTGGACCCGGAAATGGTGGCGACATCAGACTTAACATTCTAGTTTTGATCACGTAAGATTCTTTAACCTGTGATGTGTGCCTCTAAAAAAGTAAAATTGTGACAACCTTTATTGTGAAACTGCACCTTAAAATTTAAATAAGTAGCTTTGCCTATCAGTATTAAGGTATTTGTGCATAAACATTACGAAACCTGAGCTAGTTTTTCCACCATCGGGCCGAAAGGTTACCAGAAAGCAAAGAGAAGATGGCTTGTTGGCAAAACTCATGAGTCTCCATGTCACTAAAGCAGTTCTTCAAGCATGATTCTCCTGGCCTGAGGATGGTTAGATAGATGTGCTGAGAAATCCACAAATGGAATGGTTTGTATTTGTACTTTGTACTAAACGCGACTCGTACCACAACTGGTATCACTTACAGCCATTCAGCCTGATAATGGAAAAGTGCTTTATTTGACATTTTAGCACTGTATATTTGTATGTGGGAGTATTTAGCAGTTTTGCAAGTTTTTTTTTTTTAAAGCTTATATTTCTTTTTAGTTTAACAAACTTCTGATGCTGTTTTGATAATGAACTGGGTCATTAAGAAAAGGTGCTGATTGGAGGGCCGCATGGTGGTTCAGAGGGTAGCATTGTTGCCTCAGGTCACCAGTTTGAGCCTGAGGCCTTTCTGTGTGGAGTTTGCATGTTCTCTCTGTGTTGCCGTGAGATTCCTCTTGGTGCTCTGGTTTCCCCCATAATCCAAAATCATGCAACATATGTTAATTGGAGCAGCTAAACTGTCTGAAGGTGTGAATGTGTGGTGGATTGGCCATCTGTCCGGCCTGTGGCCCAAGATGCTGGGATAGGCCCCAGTATCCCCACATCCCTACAGAGGACAAGCGGATTGAAGAATGGATGAAAATGTTTCCAATTGGTTTCTTAGGTTTTAACTCGAGGTTTTAAGCCTGAAATTGACAGAGCACAGTTGTCTGCTGAAGTAGCAGTGCCCTTCTTTCTGACTGTCTTAATGGAAGCTTGAAAAGCACATGCAAACTAAAAGACAAAATCTTTAGATTCTGGCTTCAAAAGTAAAATATGGCCATCGAGATTATTCATCACACATTCAAGTGTGGTTTTAGAATTAATGTGTTTTTTAAATTAAATGATGCTCTTGTGTGGGGATGAATATTATGACCTTATCAGAATATTTGATGTACGTTCCAGGTGTTGCTTACTGTATTTGTGGTCTCTGCAGGGACTGACAGTACACAAGACTGCATGAAGTGAGGGGATGCCATTTTTACAATTGGCCAAAGGGTTGTTGTTAAAGATATCTGTAAGTATTATCACTTAGAATTAAAGTTTGGCAACACTATCAGGGGAAATGAATTGTACATTATTTTTGTGTCCATTTTGTATCTTTAAAATTACACTGTTGATACGTGAACCCTCCTTATGCAGTATTGTGAATGTTGTTGGTCAATGACCTCTCAACCCAGAGCTTCAGATACGTCTTGTACATCTGTCAGTTTAGCTCAAGTCTATATGTGCATTGTGTACACATATGTCAATAAAATAAAGGTTGATGTACCTTTTTTGGAATTAAAATTTTAAGAGTTTGGAGTTTATATGTTCAACTTTATGACTCTAGTGATACCAGTTTGGTTTACTGAGGTATTCTGTTTTGTTGATTAACTTTTATCTGTAACATTTGTGATTCATTTCAGACCACAACCCTTGAACCATGTCTTGGGGTTACATATTCTCATTATAAGACATGAAACTTTGTCTACAACAAACAACAAGTAGCCTCCTACAGATACATTTCAAAACTACAATTATAATTGCGCTTCCTAAAGAATTCACCTTTGCTGAGTCATTACAGTCACCTGTGATTATCTGAAATTACTGTAAGGTCAATGAACTTTAGACTAGGAAATTTCTATTGTTCCCTACCTACTGTTCTGCCCTCTTCAAATTTCCTAGGCTATGTATTATTTAACGGCCTACTACTAAGTACATTCTAACCTGCATGTTTATTATTTTTCTTCCTTCCAGTTTAGTGGCAGTGACCTGGGTCAAGGTTTTTATTATATATTTTTTGCTGGTAAGAGAAGATTCACTCCAGATGTATTTACGCGCATGTAAAGTGTTTCTTTTCAAAATGTATTAGCCTTAACATGACCTTTTGGTATTCACAAATAATTTCTTCTATTCAAAGAAAGCTTTGCACAGGGATGCATGTATATACAAATTACATGCAAAGTATCAAATGTTTGCATCGACATCTTAATGAAATGAAAGGTAAAGAGAATCCATTAACCATAGCCATTCATATAAAGTAAAAAAATCACATAGACCTAGTCTCTCAGCAATAATAAACATCATACCCAGCAGCTGCGGTTGAAATGGCCACGCATTCAGTTTGTTATGAAATGATAGCATGGTAAGGTAAAATGATTTTAAGGATGTCATGACAAATGTAGGTAGGCTACAATAAACAGTTTTAAATGTATGGAAGATTTCAAAAAAATTTTCAGTATCTAAATGTAACGCGTCGCCTGTCTTAAAATAGACTTTTTAGAAAGGAATTGTGGTCTCTGAGGAAGTAACCGCAACATTGGCAAATTTAAGTAGTCCTGGCATTATTTATTGCTTTATTGCAGATCACAAAAACGAAACAAAACATTTAAAAACGCCTTGATAGGCACCAGAAGAAACAGAAGTGCTTTTTCATTAAATGTCACTCACAACTTCTGAACACTAATTGGGTTAGATACAAGTGACGCATACGCTTATTTGGACGAGGTGTTCGATATGTTTTGATACCATGGCTTAAGATAGTGTTGTCTCTAAGTATTTTTATAATATGACAGAACAACTTAAGAACAAATAAATGTATTTGAAACATTATATTAGTGCATAGGTGTATCTTTGTAATAAATAGGCTACAAAAGAAACAATAGCACGGTAAGTTGTCGTGCATGCTCCACCTTCTTCCGCGCTCATAAATTGTGTTTACAAACTTTCATTTCGACAGAACTTGCTCTCAAACGCAGAAGTCAATATCCTTCAAAATGAGAGGCTATATTCTCATCACAATCGTGGCGGTCACCTTTCTCCAAAGATCCACAGGTATATAACATTTTGCTTGTTTTCGCAAAACTATTATTTTTATGCCTTTCACGGTTTCAGCCTAGGATAAATGTTATAATACCAAACTCAATCTGCCAGTATATCTGTAAAAACAAAATAAATAGGGCAGAGCTAAGATGTCCCAATTTTCTAAAGTAAAAAAAAAATGGTATTATTGTTTTTTATTGTATTATTTTTCACTTAGCCTTTTCTTGTATTTCTGGCTGACGTTTACACTAAAGCTTGCACAAACGAAAATGTATCTAAACGTTCAGAATTGCACACCTCAAAATCGAATTAGTCTGAACTATCAACAGTTTCCTTCTTCAGGGGTAATCCAGGGTACTTTTGCAGTTAAGTGAAAACGAAATTCTTCCTGTTTGCGAAACGTTACAGAGCACAAAGCATCATATTAAGCAGAAGATATATTAAGGAATTTGCCACCTCACCTGATGCACACTATCTTGACCATCCAGTTAGACAACATTTGAAGGAAACTGTTTTTGTTCAAAAGCACGTTCATGTTTGCTTGACAATAAGAATGGTTTCATTAATATTGCACTTGAGACTTTAAGGCAAAAAATATACCTGTGTTTCTGTATTTATACTATGCTTTACCTTGGTTTTAACAACAGTGTGCATCAGATAGCATGTAAATATGCTTTCTCATGTTCCTGTTGGTGTGCAAACAAAGTATACAGACCAGGAAGTTTAGAAAAAATAGAGCATATTCTGGAATATTACATATAGGCTAGTTAGGTAAACAAATAAGCTGATTTTTGTTATAAATATCAGACGAGTGACAAAAAGCAGCTGCCTCCGTATGAGATACTAAACTAATTCTGTTGGGTATCCCATATGGATGCAATTGTTGCATTATTCTATAAACCTGGTAAATTCGACATTGTTTTGTTTTACTATTCTAACTATTCTTTTGTATTATTTTACTGTTCTTCAGCGTCTTTGGAGGTAAACGGTCCATCTGAGCCCATTCTGGAAGGACAGGATGTGACATTGGAGTGTTTGGATACAGAATCCGAGTTGAACATGAGCACAGTGCACTTTGAGAGGTTCTCCAAGGTAAGGGCACTTACACACAATGGCAAGGAAAGATCTGTGACACAATGTGCTTTGATGTGCATTTGTCTGTAAATGTCAAGGAAACAGCAGATTGAAACTGAAATGACACCTTGTTTGTCATGGGAATTGAGAAGGGTTTGGGTTATTGTTGCTGTCTGTGCATGCCCTCTGCAGTGCTGCAGGCCTGAATACTGTATAAACAAAAAGTGAGAGATCTAAAATTACAAACAAAGCTGTCAGGGACGCTTACTCTCAAATATCAACACAACTGCTCATGATTTTGTAAACAATCCTATAGGGAAATATCAAATAAAGAACAATAGCATTATTTTGAATTTATTTGTCTGGAGATCAAGACTGCAACTGGTATTTAAACAGCAGGAGGCAGTGTGTGTTTTACTGAGCTTCTGAGAGCTGTTATTCTGGGTTTAATTAGTATCTGGCAGTGAGGGGCCTTTGGAGGATTCACAGCATCTGCTGCTTCTGTCAGCGCAGAGCCTGTTTGTCACCTTTTCCAGCTATCTAAACACATTCGAGCAAAACATGGTTTCCATACCACCAATCACAAAGACAGATGTTTTGTTTTGCAATCTCTCATTAACCTGTGTTAGTGAAACCCAAGTGCCAGTGCCCCGAATAGTCTTCTTCCTCCAAGTGTAACATGCTTCATCAAATTTGGCAAGTGTTGGCAACTGAATCATCAACATGATCAAAATGTTGATGGAAAAACCTGTTTTACACATTCTACTACATTTCCTTCTGTCATGTGAATGATAGTTTACTTTATAAGCAAGTTAAAGGCATTTTAGGATCATTAAAAACAAAGTCTCCCTTCTGGTCATGGTACAAGTGTCTTTTTGCTGTGAAATTGTTACTGATTTTTGAATACTGTATAAACAAAAAGTGAGAGATCTAAAATTACAAACAAAGCTGTCAGGGACGCTTACTCTCAAATATCAACACAACTGCTCATGATTTTGTAAACAATCCTATAGGGAAATATCAAATAAAGAACAATAGCATTATTTTGAATTTATTTGTCTGGAGATCAAGACTGCAACTGGTATTTAAACAGCAGGAGGCAGTGTGTGTTTTACTGAGCTTCTGAGAGCTGTTATTCTGGGTTTAATTAGTATCTGGCAGTGAGGGGCCTTTGGAGGATTCACAGCATCTGCTGCTTCTGTCAGCGCAGAGCCTGTTTGTCACCTTTTCCAGCTATCTAAACGCATTCGAGCAAAACATGGTTTCTATACCACCAATCACAAAGACAGATGTTTTGTTTTGCAATCTCTCATTAACCTGTGTTAGTGAAACCCAAGTGCCAGTGCCCCGAATAGTCTTCTTCCTCCAAGTGTAACATGCTTCATCAAATTTAGCAAGTGTTGGCAACTGAATCATCAACATGATCAAAATGTTGATGGAAAAACCTGTTTTACACATTCTACTACATTTCCTTCTGTCATGTGAATGATAGTTTACTTTATAAGCAAGTTAAAGGCATTTTAGGATAATTAAAAACAAAGTCTCCCTTCTGGTCATGGTACAAGTGTCTTTTTGCTGTGAAATTGTTACTGATTTTAATTAAGAAAATGTAAGAACTTTGATATTATTACTAACATTTACCGGGCTGAAGCAGCTTAGGTTTAATCATCCATATATATATATATATATATATATATATATATATTGGAAAAATAATATTAATATGTGAGTATAAAATATGATGCATCAGCCTTTTGAGGAATGTTTATGTGTACATCTCTCAATTGGCATTGTATTGCATTGCATTAAATGTTTTGCAATAACCACAATAGTACAAATACATATGGGAGATACAGAGTAACAACTGATATTTATATGCATTTTATCTATGTAGTCTGATATACTGTTATAAAGATCATATTGATTTACAAAGCTATCGGTATATCATCTTACTTTTTGGCCAAATCAAATATGAGACTCAACAAAAAACACATAGATATTTTTATATTTGTCTAAATGTTCAAACTGTTCTGTAAAACAGCTGCCTATTATTTTATATGTTCACCAAAGATGAAAATGTTATTACAAAATTTGTTATAAAAATATATATTTTTAAGATTTAAGTTTTTTTTTGCCCCAAAAGGACAAAAAAAAGGCACCACTAAAGTAGTCAAAGTAAATCACATGCTGTTAATATATTAAGTTGAAGTCAAATGAGCATCATATTCAGTTTGTAAGCTACTGGAGTGAAATATTTCTTTCTTTTTCTTCCCAACAGTACATGAATAAGTGGTTTCGGCTAGAGTCAGATCAGGCTTATTTCTACCGCCGGTGTTTTCTGTATGACGTGGATGTGAGAAGGGAGGAAGGCAGACTACTCCTCTTCATCGCCAGCATCCAGTCCTATTCTGAGGGTCCATACCGCTGCGTCTCTGAGAACACTTCTGCAGCAGACAACTCCTCCCAACCCTTCACCATCCCCATACACTGTGAGTAAGAGACATCTAGGGCAGCATGAAAAGTACTAATGGTCTGTGATGCAAATCCCCATTGATTGGTACATACAAAAATTGATCCATATGTGTCTAGATTGTCCTGATGCGTCAGTCTTTCCATCGCTGTATGTGAGTCAAGTTGCATCTGACATTTTGTTGAAAGGAAATTTTATATTTGGGATTTAAAGATTAGATGACAAATAAAACTCTTTATCTCTCAAGATGACAAAATCCATATTGGTATTGATTGTGGGCTTTACAGTGGCCAGGGATGAGTTGACAGTGGAGATTTATTGGGAAAAACTGAGTGGAAAAAACAGATGAATCGATACAGAAATGTTCAGTATGAATAATCGGAAGGAGACAAGATGATCCATGCTCACATTGTATTATTACAGCGAACTTGAACGTAATATACTATAATAATTGATGATAATCTATCGCTGTCACCAACAAGTTACAATACTGTTTAAAAATTTGCGGTCGATAAGATTTTTTGATGTTTTTTGAAAGAAGTCTCTTATGCTCCCCAATGCTGCATTTAAAAAAATAAATAAAAAATGTAGGTATTTGATGGTGAAGCAAAATTTTCAGCAGTCATTACTCCAGTCTCTAGTGTAAAATGATCCTTCAGAAATCATTCTAATATACTGATTTGGAAACATTTTTCTGTAATTATCAATGTTGAAAAATGTTTAGTCTGCTTTAAAAAAAAAACTGTGATGAATAGAAAGTTCATAAGAACTGCATTTATTTGATCTAAATCTATTTAAAAGTCTTTACTGTCACTTTTGATAAATTTTATGCATCCTTGCTGAATAAAAGCATTAATTTCTTTCAAACAATCTTACTGACTGATGATGTTTATACATGTGTATTTTATAAATACATATGTGAAAATAATGTGTGAATAGGATATCTTATATAATACTAAATATATACTGTACACATGTTATTTTTTGAGCACTGAAAACATGCTCAGAATTTCCATGCCCTATTTAATTTTTTTTTATTTGCTATGCAAATGTATCCAGGAGCAGAGCTGTTTTGACTAATCCGCTCTATCCTCAAATGTTCTCTCTTTTTCTCTCACAGATATGCGGGAGGTGGCTGTGCACAGGGCTGGTTTGGGATACTTAACACGTTATTTCAACTCAGTGCAGGACCTCAAAGTACGATTAGGAGATAATGTGGAGCTGGAATGTTCTACTTCAGCTTCTGAGGCACCGGAGTACTTCTGGGCTAAAGAGGTGAAAGATTTAATATCAAATGCTCTTGCTTTCCTTTTTCCTTCATTTTTTTTTACAGTTTCTTTTAAACATGATGCATTACTCTGTCTACTACAAAACTGCTGTATTGGGATTGCAGTTGCCTGTTTTCATGTAGGTTAATCATACATTTGAGAGAAAGACCTGGAAGGCCAGCTTGCTGTTAAAGTGAAAATAAGCTTATTCACACAGGTCTGGGTAAAAGGTTGTAAAATTGTCAACTCATTTAGTTAGAACAGGAAATGTGCTAATGCAGGAATGTATGGTAGATCTACACTAAAGTGTCTTTAGAGGTCTAGTCTAGTCTACACTCCTCATATCAATTCTGATTCTGATTTATTTTTATATGAAAGCTTGGTGCAGCAATGGTCCAAAACTGCAGCCAAATGTGAGCAAAAATTGGCTTTTAAGTTTAAGTAGAAGGTTAGAATGCTAATCGTACCGTCACTGATGTAACTGACACACACGATTCAAATCAAAGGAATAAGCCACATGAGTCTTGACAGATGTTTGCTAAAGAAAACATCTGTCACATCTTGTGCATCTTCTACCTCAGCGGAAAATTTGCCAACATTTGTTTATCTTGGAAGTCTAGAAGTTTATTTCACCATGTGGCAACACATTTTGTGAGCTATTTCTTGTATTGAGAAACAGTACCAACTGTTTTCTGGTAAGGCTGGTTAAACTCAATTCACTTGCCATGTTCATTTTGGATCTGTGAGTAACTGTTGAACATGCTAATCTTGACTACATGTAACATGCTGTAGAAAGCACGTGCATGCTCTGTTTCTCAGACCAAAAAAAAAAAGTCCCTCCAAATGTCATGGTGTGGGTGATCGATGACTATAGAATTTCATGAGATGTAGACCGACTCGCTTCTGTTATTCAGAATGACAGTCTGTCTTCCACCACGTGTCACTGATGTCTGACAGTTCAAATACATATTTTCACTTATGTCTACCTGGCAGATTCTTATGAACAGAGTAAACCAGAAAAGCAAGCTTCCCTTATATGGCAGAGCACGGTCTGACATATAGCAGCTACCTGTTTATTGTGCTCTGTGTGTGCACTCCAGCAGAGGAAACAGGAAGACATTTGGAGCCAACTGATTAGCTTAAACAATGGTGCTTTGGCTTGACTGGGAAACCTCTTAATTCACTTTCATTTAAATTGAAATGGACTTTGTTGGCAGGCTGCAGAAGTTCCTTTAGTGCCAAAAGCATTTGCATGGTTATGATGTACTTTGAGTGGATTTTGCACAGGCATTTGTTTTCTTTGAATTGTATGGTGTTATGTTTTATTTTTACTTCATTACTCTTCATTACTCTCACTATCATTATTTATTGTAACTGGTGCAGGGATTTTTTTTTCTGTTTTTATTCAAAAAGTTTACAGAAGTGGGAATTCAGCTTCTTCCATGGTTCCCTGCATACAAATTATTACTTCTGGCTTATCTTTCTTACGTCATATCTCATGTGTAGTTCCTGCTTTGCTTTTCACTTCTCAATAACTTCGTCCCTGTCTGTTTGTGTCTGCTTTCTGTTAAGGGAGAGGACAGGCTTTTGCCTTCCAATAAGCTGAAGTTGGAGAATGTGAGGGAACAGGATGGAGGGAGATTCACCTGTTCGGCTCAGTCTCCTACTGTGCATTCCCTCATGAAGAAACGTACAATCAGCATCACTGTTCTACCAGGTCTGAACAGCAAAAAGGGGTCGACAGTGTGCAGCTTATAGTAAACAACTTGAGCTGATTTGTTTATGTTCAGTATGTTAATAATTTGAACATTTCATTTGATATCCAATGGCACTAACAACAGTTCAACAAACAAAATCCCTCTTTGATCTATTTATCCAATATTCAGTTTAAGTTATCTGAATACAACAGGAAGACCTTTGGAGCCAATGGATTAGCTTAGACAGTGGTACATATGTAAGCCCGTGGAAGACAATAATATTGACCCTGTGACCCCGTGACCCCACTGATCCCATTTAACTTCCATAATATGACATATTTCTAAATGAGACAGGATAAAAAACTAATTTCGAGATGATGCCCCATGGCCACTTTTCTTTAAATCAGGATTATAATATCTGACTGTCATTGTATTAAAACTGAACATTATAGCTTTCAAAATTAAGTTATTTTTATTGGTAGAGCACTTTTTGCAATTCCATGTTGTTTCAAAGCAGCTTTACAGATAATTGTGCCTTAATGTCTTACGATATCTCAATATTTTTCAGCATTTTGACAGTATGTATAGAGATATTTAGTAATTTGTTCTGAAATAACAGATTTTTTTTTAAGTCAGAAGAACCATCATTTATATCAGTCACTGTTAAGTAGATTCAAAGTGTAAATATTGGAATGGAATCAAATTGATGTCAGCAGATAATGAGCGTCGTTTCAGAGAAAGTGCAAGTTATTATTTTGATTTGAAGACTCTGAAGTCAGCAATTATTTTATTTGCACTAATGTGAACTGATGAATCGCAATAAGAACTTAAGAATGTAGATAGGGTTGAATTTGATGTAATGCTGACAATTAGCTCACCTGCCCAAAGCTGAGCAACTAATACCAAAGTGTCGATCAAGTTAAAATAGTTTGATTAGGTTTGTAGTTGTTTTTTCTTATTTTGTAACAAAACTTTTAAAGTCAGTTTGATAGATGTATAATTTGTGACTGCGTCTGTGTCTTATAGAGGATGCAGCATGGTATGAGACAACCACCGGTCGCATTATTCTCATGGTATCTGGAGCAGGATTTGTCCTTCTGGTGGTTGTGATATCCATGACAGCTTACCTCTGCCGCCGAGCCAAACAGAGGAAGAGTAAGGGACCCATGTAAGTACTCAAAACTGCCCTAGTCATGTTGTTCACTGTGATTCATGTGGGTTTTTAACCTCAAGCCCTCCTCCGTCATGTCGAGTGGAGTCTGTGTATTACTGTGAGCATCAGTAGATGCTGATGACCACTTCTCCCCCCCCTACATCTTCTCACTCCCTCAAATCTGTCCAGGCAGGGTAGTTTATGTGCAAATAACTCTCACTAACCACGTCTCTCCCTCAGGCCCAAATCTTTTCTTATTCTGCCCGATAAAACACTCAGTCTGTCGTATTTCCTTCTCTCATCCTTTCAGTGATGACCGCTCCCAGAAGAAGCCCATCTACAGAGCCAGCGTGGAGTCCCTGCCCTCCACCGCTTCTGACAAGCAGCCGCTGGTGTAAAGAGTGAGATTGATGCAGGACTGGAGAGGAGAGTAGAGAAAAGAAGACAAGAGAAAAAAAAGATTAGGGAGTATTGGGTATTCTCATTGGAAGAGTGTTAATGAGAGATTTGCCCATAGATTTTGTTATGCTCTTGGGTCTTTATTCAGATATATAATTATGCGGTGAATCGAAAAAGTATACAAAGATGAGACAAATGATGGTTTTACCATGGGTCCTTTCCAGTGTGGATGGCAGCAGTGCTTTTCAACAAAAGATGTGCAGTTTTCTCTGTATTGATTCAACAACCCTGCAAAATTGAGAAATGCTAAAAAGATGTTTTTGTGAGGTGACATTGAACGCCTCTTTCTTCCCACCAGTCCTGGGTTGGCTCATTTCTTCAAACTGATTAACATTTATTTTTAGGAAAACTACTGTCTGCCAGCTGTACGATCATTTAGTCAGATGTAGAAATTTTAGGGGTATTGCTTTACATAAGTATATAATGTTCTGCTTCACTTGAAAGGACAGTAGATAAGATCCAAACTAACACTGAACCAATTACTCTAGAAGCACTTTGAAATGATTGCACTTTTTCTTTTTTTTTTTTTTTACACAAGTTTGATCTTTGAATTTAAAACTATTAAAATAATTTGACAACATAATCACCCTCCAGTGTTGTTACTGATCTAATTAAGATATACGTTCATGTATGCTCAACTTTGAAGAAATCTCAAGAGAGTTCATCTCTATGTAAATGACATTGCCACTGTTTATAAAAAGCTCTTTCCATTTCAGACTTCCGAGGTATTAAAAAATACCTGTAATTTCTCAGACAAGAGTTCTGATACACAACACATGTCCCTGATTAGCTTTATTGACCATGAAAAAATACAATTAAGCAATATCACATGAGCATGACTGCTGTTGTCAAGAGTGGACTATCATGTGATTTGCATATTGTTCTTATACAACAGCTCCACAAACAAGACTTACATTTTAGACAATATTGCCAGCCACTTTTTTTCTATTTTCGAACCAAACCAATTTTAAAGCAAAATCAATACCTGAATGAACCATAGATGAGCGAATCGTTTGAATGAATGATTCAAAGGCTCTTTTAAAGACACCCTATTTCCATAATGCACTATTTGTGGGGACAGCCATATTTGGTGGTGTCAGAAAACTTGGTAGACCCTCATTCATGTGTAATGTAGGGAGCAGTGACGGAGGCTATGGGGGTGCAATTTTGAATACAGCATTTTCTTGCTGAAAAATTGAATGAACTGAGAAATGAGTTTTTGAATGAATTATGTTGTGCAGAAAAGTCTTCTCTGTCTTGCAAAATAATGCTCAGGAGGTGCCTGCAGAACATCTCAATTTGTCTCTGTCCTGCACAATTTTGTTATCGGTCACTGTCCAATGAGCGTTCAGACCATTCTTTGATCCATAATTCCTGGTACTTTCCCCAATTGTTTATTAGTTTTCATAATACTTGCTTTCATTGTAGAAAACCACCTGCTAGTCTGTTTTTCAAAAGATAACTTCTATTATCTACCACTTTCCGGGTGCCCAAGGTTGCAGAGGCTTATTCATTTTAGGATTTTAAGGAGCTGTCAGGATTTTAATTAGTTTTACACACATTATCTATTTATATCTCATCCTTTAACATCTCCCATCTCCAGTACTTCCTTCTGTATTCTCCTTTCATAAGCACAGTCACGTAGGCCATAAGGCCTGTACACAGTCAGTTATTAGTTTGGCCTTGAGGCCTTCAAAATGCACCCAGTTCACATATGAGTCAAACTAACTTTCACAAACATGCAAAGTTCTTCAATTGTTTTCCACAGGATAAATAAAATAATTAATCAATAGTTTCAGTAAATGATTCAGTGATTGGAATGTCACTTGGCCAATCAAATTCAAGTACAGGAACCGTCAATATACATGTAGCTATAGCTATACACATATTGTATGAAATAATACTTTTTATTCTGGACCTGTATTTTACCTTGGTCTCTCAGTGGGTGGTAAGAATATTTCTGTCCAGTCTAATAACAAAGGTGGAAACTAGTAATGTGTCAGAAAACTCTTTGAATACAACAGAAAAGAAGAACAAATCCATACCTAAAAAGGCCTGGAGGCAGTCCAGAGGTATTTTTTTATTTTTAAATATGACATAATCTTTACATGCTGCCACAAGCCTAACTTGGTTTG
The DNA here is from genome assembly GCF_001515645.1 of Sinocyclocheilus grahami. Taxonomy (NCBI): domain Eukaryota; kingdom Metazoa; phylum Chordata; class Actinopteri; order Cypriniformes; family Cyprinidae; genus Sinocyclocheilus; species Sinocyclocheilus grahami. Next base: position 2,425,061 of record NW_015505219.1, on the reverse strand, counting down.
ACATTTGCACAAACAACATGAACTGGAATTGCCTGCACTATACTTAGTCACCACATCACAACTGTTTCTTAATTTTACCCTCCAATGCTTTAACCTTAGCAGTTAATCACTGTAAACATTATCATAGCTACTCATTTCTTTTCTTCTGTTTGTGTTTCATTTCGTGTGATTTTATTGCAGTGTGCGGCTGACCAGAGGCCACCATTAATAACTGTGTTTTGTGTGCCTTAACGATGACAGTTCATTAACGGAGGTGCATGCCATGGAATACAACAAGAACAATATTATTACACAAATTATTCAATATCTCTCTTCCTCTCCAGCGGTTATTCATAAAGTCCTTGAACAAGAGGATATATTAGCATGGCGAGCTCTTTGGAGTACAGACATCTGAAATGGATACGGACCTAAAAGAAAAATCCAATTTTTACATTTTGCTTTCTCTTGGGGCTCTTCAAAGTAAATGGCCTGCGGCAGGAAAATCTCCAAAGGGTCACGCATTTCACATTTACATCATCTAGATAATGGACTTTCATAAAAGAGAGGTCTGAAAACAATAAAAGCTCGAATTGCCCACTATTCTCTTGCAGTTTTTCAGAGCTGTAGTCACAGAAAACCCCTTTCCCCATCATTGTTTACTCCGAAAGGATCCCAAACATCAAAAACTTAATTTGCTGAATAAATAGTTAAGTTCAAAATGCCATGAGTTGCAATTTATGTGAAAATTATATTTCATGTCTCAAGGTTCTCACCAACTAAGGTGCTTGTCAACAGTCATTTTCTCAATTAAATGGCAGTTTCCTTTGTATACATGTTTCTGCTTTCGAATTATTTATGCTCTGACCAAACACTTCCAAAAGGTTTGATGTGTGCTGGCCAATTATAAACTACTCTGGCAACCATGCAAAGATCGAAAGCAAACAAATGTTTTGAATCCTGCATAGGGACTTTCTGGCTGTTGATGTCTAGCTTGTCTGTGACCATGATCTTCTAGAAATGTTTCTTATGATTGATTATAATTGGACAAAGGAGCAATATCTATAATAGGCAACAGCAAAAACAAGGCATAATTTGGAGCAGCCAGTATTGTTCTTTTTACAGGTTGTGTTTTTCTGCTGCTATTGCATAATTTAACATCTGAGATTTCTTCTACCACAAACATTGCAGATGTTAAAATGAATGTCATTTGTATCTGACGCTCGAAGCCTGTACTTCGGATTATATAAGAAAGGCTAGTTGTCACACAGATAATTTGTCTAGCGGTGGGTTAGTATGTTGATTTCAAACACCTAGTTCAAAAACCTCTTAAATTAAAATAATTGTTGTGAATTACGCCCTCCTAATTAAAATTCTATATATTTTTTCATTCTAAGAGGCAAGTATGATGACTAATGAACGTAGATTTGAACCTAAAAGCTGAATTATGTCGTTAAGACAATAGTATATTTTCATAAATAGGTTGGGGCATGTGTTTTTCAATATGAGTCAGCAACATTAAATGTATTTTTAAATTGATTATTTGTGCTTAATAATTGTTATTTATTGTTTACATTTTGCTGAAAAGCCTGTAACTAGTTAAAGCATACTATTTAATGTGACAACTTGCCCGCTTTTTAATTCCCAAAAGGTCAAAGTGTGTTCTCCCCCCCCCCCCCCCGAAGAATAACAGTATTCAAAATTTTTCTGTAATGAAGATTTTTTTCAGTAATATTAAGAAATTAAAAATATTTTCTAGACTAAAATTGTGACGACTAGCCCCAGTCTCCTCTGACACACGAAACTACCAGACCTCTGCTGAAAACCTCAATGTTATTCCTCCAGATCACCACATGATGTCGCTGAATACAAACTCAATATTAACTCAACTATAAAGCCCACGAACTGTTTTAGGTTTTAATTACGCTAGTGAAGTGAGTTTGAGGAAGATATTTATGCCAGCTTGGTTGCTAATGATCGTCGTATGTCACATAGTTGAATGAATCACATTCTAATTCCTTGTTCTGAATTGGTCCAGTAAGTGAATCTGTCATTTATCTCTGCGGACTCCACATTACACGCTAGAGATTCATTAAAAAGCTCAGTCTTCCAGTAAATTCGGATTATTTATATACAGCGTTCAAAACTTTATTGATCGCCACTGTAATTCATCAAGTTAATATATAGAGCGGTTCATTTGGAGGCTAGGACTCGTTCCAATAGCTGTTATGGCGCTATGAACTCGGTGTATAGCACATTGTCTTTTTGATAAAAACAAATGGTTATTTGTTTTATAATATTTTAGGCCTACTTTACCCCGCCCATGATTTGGTGTGCGCCTTGGTCATTGTCAAATCCGATTGGTTGTGGCTGAGGCCAAGAAAAACCTGCCCTGCTACATTTCCACCTTTCATTCAGAGTAGTGTATCAGATTGAGTGTGCGTGTGTGAGTACTGGTATGTAACACACAACGATTCCAGCTAACACTGGAGTTGAGAAAAGACATAACTCGTAGGTGAGAGCCTGCGCGCTCATGTTATTCTAATTCCTATCAAAGGGAAAGGAATTAACAGAGAGATCGGAATAACACACATGATGGCATTTTCTTCTTTTTGGAAGTACTGCGCTCCCCTTTCTCTCCTACTGATCCTGTCCTATTCACAGACAGGTAAGATTATATTTATTCAGTCAATAAACACTTTGGACGTGAACTTGCCTTGAACGCGGACAGATGTTTCACTAGAGAGAACTATATTCATTTGTTCACTAATGTTGCCATCGCGAGATGTATTGAATAGCCATATATATATGTAAATACAAAGGCATATACATAGCCAGCATTAAATGTGTTAGAAATCACGTTAGCTTCCGTTTTAGCCATCTATACGAAAGGGGAATTTTGTTTCTCTCAAAGTTCTTTTGGTTCCGGTTTTCACCCTTTCCTGTTATGTTACGTGCAGTTCATGCAGGCTAATGATCGCTTATTTTGGTCAGTAGTTTGCGTCACTCACCTGCACCTCTTCTTGCTCCGTTTGCTTTAGTAATAAAGTGAGTTCGCTCAATAACTGCATGAACAGTACACACATGTTTGTCAATTCATATTCAGATGCGTTTCTACGCATAGGTGCATTCACAGAGTTCTTTGTTTTCGCTCTCGCGCATCATTGTTCAGATACCGTGCACAGTGCTTTTTCTTTGTGCATGCGTAATGTTCTTTCATTTACCAATGTGCTTTGAGATCTCAAGGTGTACGTTTATGGTCATTGCGACAGTCTGTACAAGAGCGCAGGTAGCCTACCATAATCATGATCGCGCTGATCGGAGGTCCCGCTCTGGGCTCCTCTGCGCATGGGTTAGGCTACTGTCCCAAATTAGTCTCAAATACAAGACTGTCAGAGCAAATCCCAACACGGGCCGCGTATTTCATGCTTGCCATCGCATGATGAGTGCATCTGCCGTTGTCCTGGGATTTGGATTACAAGAGCATCTTGAAGATAGCTGGCCGTTTAATTCTTCTCTTCAAGCTGTGCCATCTGTTTGTTAGATGAGGCTCAAATGAATAATTATTAAGCAAAAGCGAAAATAGCCTGGGACAAAAAGAAAATGCGGTTACACTTTATTGGGTGTCTTTAACTCGTTCACACCAAGAACGATAACTATAAAGATAACGATATTAGCGTCCACACCAGCGACCGATATCGTCTGTTTATTCTAAGCGCACATGCGTCTGCTGCTTTAAATTCTTGAGCTTATTACAGCAGGATGGATTCTGATTGGCTGTCAGTTTTTTATCGTTCATCAGCTGGAAAAAAAATAGTTTTGGAAGTGATCACAACGATATCGTTCCTCTGTATCGTTATCGTTATAGTTGTGGTGTGAACTATGCTATTCTTTAATATTGAGAACGATTTTTAGAACTATATCGTTATCTTTATAGTTATCGTGCTTGGTGTGAACGGGCCTTTAAGGCTGAATCGCATCCGTTCTTGTTGTGATATAAATTCCATCATCAACCAAGTTATAACTTACATTGCAGATCATTTGTCAGTTAGTTTGTATATATTCAAAAACAAACCAAATCAGGTGGTGGGCGCTTTACCAAGCAACGCAAAGACTAAATACCGGTCTGGAGTCCTGTAAATGTGGACCGGAATGACCAATATTTCTTATTCTTTCCAGCAGCGTTCAAGATAGATCCACACATTGCTATTCTTGCTGTATGTGGTTGTGGCCACATTTGAATATGAAGAAATGTGTATAATTGTATTTAAGTGCTGGTCGTAGGCTTTGGATTTATGGGTATATGTATGTACTCATTGCTCAAATGTCAGGTTGTCTCTTCATTTGGACCTTGGGGGTTAAGAGGGAGCTATGGAGATGACTGTCATTAATCTCTCCAGTGACACAAGGTAAAATAGGAGAGAAAAGGGGGGTAGGGAAAGAAGGATGGAGACAACTGATTATCACACCCCTTCATCATTTAAATCAATAGAGAATGTTTATACCAGATTGACATATCTTCATTCCTGTTTCCAGAAAAAAACATGGAAAAGTTGGTTTCTTAGAGATGCAGCAAGAGGAGAGAATGGGGAGGAAAAAAAAGGAAAGTGTGTGAGATGAAATTATCTTTGTACTTACTGAAGCAGAATGAGAAAGAGAGAAATAGACAATGAACAAGAGGTAAAGATGTAAACGGGGTGGAAAAGTAGAAGACTGCCAACAGATGGAGTGACTGGGATAATGGGAGGAAGAGACTTGAACCTATAAGAAACCACTCTATCATAGCTTGAGAGAGTGGGGGAAAAGAAAGATATAGAATAGTGTGTGTGTGTGTGTGTGTGTGTGTGTGAAACTGCCCCTTCCCCCAGCACAACAAATGCAGAATGTAGGCTCAGTGACTGTGTGTGTCCCTTGGGCACAGGCCTGCAGACTCATGTTGTGTTCTCCATCTGAGCCCCTCTTTCTCTTTTTGCCTCTCTCTCATTGTCTTTCTCTCCATCTCTCTCCCTCTGCATGCTCTTTTTTGCAGTGCTGTCTGACTGACACACACGAGCACACACACAATAAACGGCCACAACTGCTCCAGCCGCAATCTGCATGCTGCATTTTTTTGATCGTCCCCTCTCATCACTGGCCCTGCACAGTTAATCATCTCTATTTGTTTATTTGATGGCAAGCAATATGAAAGTCATTCGTTTGAATCTGTTTTCATCATTTTTTGGGACTCTGTCAATGTTGCTTCTGCTGGAGGGCCAAATTGCCTCCTAATCGGAAAAGAGTATAAAAATAGCTGCACAGTTTAAGAGAATTTATATGGATTTAACTTTTTCTTCAAGTAAAATGCAGTTACATATTGTAGTTCTAATAGTTGTCTTATTATATAGTTTGACATGCCTAGTCAAATGGATAAAGGTTGAAAAGCAGCCATTGTTTTAGTAAATCAGAGCTCCATACTGCGAATGGTTTCAAATGCAACAAATAATAAAAATGGATGACAATAATTTAAAATCTAATAGCCATTGGCAACATTTGGGAAAACTTTGTGTGTCCATATGCAGTTTTAGCAGTTATTCTCAGTGTTTTCTACATGCAATGAACAGCATGAGTAGTGATGTCTGATTTGTGAAAAAATGACGCTTATGAACTGGATCTTTTTAATGAGTTAGTCAAAAATATTCACAAAACTAGCTTGTGAGTTAGTGGTTTAAATCATACTCACACAGCTGAATCGTGAGTGAGTAATGCAACAATGAACAGCATGACTTGTGATGTCTGATTTGTGAATAAATGACCCTTATGAACAGGTTCTTTTTAATGAGTCAGCTGAAAAGATTCACAAAACTAGCTTGTGAGTTAGTGATATGAATCAGTTTCACTCAGTGAATCGTGAGTGCAGTTGCATGAACATGATTCATTTTTTCAGTTATGTCTGATTTGACATGACCAGGAATGATTATTTGTCATTTAATATAGATATTTGTTGTGATAAATGTTTTTCTAAAAAGAAAAAAAGGATGACACAAATATGGTCAGGATCAAATGGGAACTACACCACTTCTGAAAAACAGTCTTCATCGGGCAATTTTGTAAACTAAAAAAGACATTTGGCTCCTAAATATTTCATTTCACAAGCTCCCTAGCCATTTTTTAGTCTGGGGCTGTATATATGCGCATAGAAATCAAGTACGTCTTTTGTTTTGAGCTTTTGATTTCCTAGTCTTATTCAGATGCAGAATTGGTGCATTATGTAGGGTAGGCGCAATAGGATTAGCGCATGTAGGACATAACTTGGTATTTTCACTTGACACTTTGTTCTGTAATGCCATGAGGAAGCCTTTATCTTAAGCCAAGGTTTATCCTTTGATTCCAGTGTATGGTTGTGTAATTCCCCCAGTAAAATAAAAATGTTGACATTTAATTGCAGTGGAAGCCCTCCTACCAGTATGTTGAAATCAGACACGTAGTAAAGCCTTCAGGTACACGCTTCCTATTTTTACTCTCATTTCACCGCGAACACTAAACCCAGGCTCAGAATAGACGAATAAAGACGACATATAGATGGAAAGCTGGTGGCAGACTGTTACGTAGCTACCTGGCTTTCTCTTATCACTGTAATAGATTACACATTTTATAGTCCTATATAAACAGATGTTCCTTTAGGGATCCTATTTGTTACGCAACAACACAGAAGATAGAAAAGCGAATAAGCGAGTAATAATCATATGTGAGCTAAAACTCGTGAACACCTGTAATTTGAGGACGAGGAGATAAACAGGGAGGAATAGACCTATTTCAAATCGTTTCAAGGAAGGGCTGGGATTCATCATCGTGTTTTATGGAGCCGTTACACAGGCTGGGTTTGTCGCAGGTGGCATGTTTCGGTAACTGTATTTCACCGTAATTATCTTCAATCTGATTTGACTGATTGGACACTCCTTTAATTTTCATGTTCGCTGCCATCTCCTGCCTGCCTGCCTGCGGTCATTCATATTAGACGCAATACTTGTCTCATTTCAGAGCTGAAGAGATGGTTATTGGAAGATTGCGGTTTTTAAATGACAGAAATTATGAATAAGACGCTTGTGGACAAGTTGACCACAAACGTTATTGAGCAAGGCCAGCACACTGCTGTAATGAAACCTCTTCCATCTCTTCCCAAAAGAACGTCTCGACTATTATTCTAATGAAACACACTCGGAAAGGTGCACCAGTTAAACAGGCTTATTTTTCAGGGTTATCACTCTCAAGCAGTTTCTGCAGCTCGCTTTGATTGAATGCAAGCACATTTATTGTGAGAATTTTAGTGGTTGCTCTCTGATAAGTGTGAATTATTGAAATGTGCCTGTTGGTACTGGACCCGATTCTGTCTGTGTCACTTGTGAGAAGGCAAAACCTCACCAGACATGAGTTGTCAATAATTCAGACTTCGGTTGTGAAGTGCAGTCTGATTCAGATCAAATTTTTCATCCTCTTGTTCTGTGAGACATCTGAGTGGCAGATTTGCTGTCTGGTGCCTGACTATGTCTTTCTCAGCATGGAGAATAAGACTGCAAAATAGCAATGCATTATTTCTTAGTCTTTATTTCACAGCTTGAGGACCAGATAGAAATTTAGTAATCTGAAACTAGTTTTTTTTTCTTCTAATGAGTACTAAGATAAATGGTATTTTAGCAAGGGTTGGGTCACAGTAACTTGGGGGTTTTTAAGTCTTAAAAAGGACCCCAACTATGACTCTTAATTTCTTAAATGACTAATTTCTTAAATAATTAACTGTAAAATACTTTTTATAGGGGCTTTCAATTTTTAGATACAGAGACCCACATGGGAGAGCAAAAAGGGGTCGATTTGTGGGAAACTATTTTTAGGGCTGTCAAAGTTAAAATGTTAATTACAAATTTTTTTTTCTTCTAATGAGTACTAAGATAAATGGTATTTTAGCAAGGGTTGGGTCACAGTAACTTGGGGAGTTTTAAGTCTTAAAAAGGACCCCAACTATGACTCTTAATTTCTTAAATAACTAATTTCTTAAATAATTAACTGTAAAATACTTTTTATAGGGGCTTTCAATTTTTAGATACAGAGACCCACATGGGAGAGCAAAAAGGGGTCGATTTGTGGGAAACTATTTTTAGGGCTGTCAAAGTTAAAATGTTAATTACAGATATTTTTTAAAAATATCACTTTTAATTAACTGATTAATTGACAATTAGCCTAAGATTTCATTTATTTCTTCTTCTTTTTTTAAATATCACTTTTAGCCCTAGTATTTTAACAGTAAAAATCTGCATTGACATTATCCATTAATTTGACCCATATTTCTGTTAACCCTAAAACACAACCCAATGCAGTGCAAAATTCTAAATACAGGTAAAAAAAAACTCTATGCAATCAATACAGAAAATTCCTTCATATTAATACAGTACAGAGTTCCCCATTCTTACTCTTTTTTTTTTTTTTTTTAGAGTCTGAACATTTTTCAGATAATATTTTAAATATTTGTGACTAGTTGATTTTGAAGATATGTACTTTTAATCATCTCTCACTCTGGCAATATCCCAAAATCATGAGCTAAGTCCTTTCAGTTTTGTTCTCTTTTACAACAAGAAAATCACCTTTTGGAATTTTATCTTAGAGAGAGAACAGAGCTGCTAATGTAGAGAGAGAAAAAAGTAAAAGACAAGGCTCTGAGACATGAAAGAGAGGTGGAGAGGAGAGCGAGCCAGACTTAAGTGGATGTTGTGGTTGATTGCCACAGAGGTGAACATTCCTCCGTACAGGGGACAGAGTTGCCATGACTTTGCAAACTCTGCCCTGTGCTTGTTTAACAGCCCCCTAACCTCTTTTCTCTCGCTCCTACTTTCATTTCTTTGCCTCATCCTTCCACCAGTTTCCAAGACTCCCATCGTGTCTCTGTTCCCTACCCACATGAGGTAAAGGTCCCAGGCTTTTGCAGTAATTACAGGAGTTTTAAGTGGAACTAAAGCCCTCACTAGGTTTGACTGGATGAAGGGACTATTAGAACTAAAATGGGCCCCTGCTCCAGATGGAGTGTGTGTGAAAGGCTTTGTAGCTTCTTGAGAGGGAGACTAATGCCGCCTGCACCGATTACATTATGTGGAGAGCATGGAGGTGATAATGAGGCTGTGGATGAGCGCAGAGGGCTAGAGGGAGCAGCCCTTACTCGGGACAGGTGTGTGTGAGACGTGAGTCAGATCTGACCACAGCACACCCTAATGCAGAGAGAGATTGAAAGAGAAGAAGAGGGGAGTGGATCAGATGGATTTTTGACTTATTCAAGTTTAAAACCATCTCTAATCCCAGCAGAGACAACTTTAATAAGCAGAAAATAATGATGTTTGTTGAAGCATCCTGACCGCTCAACATAGCAATAATGGCCAGCCAATGGTGTGAAAGGAGTTTGGGGACGGGGCTATCTGTTTGCTAATGGTAGACACAAGGAAACCTGTCTGAAAGCAGTCAGTTTGATGATTGTTGATACTCTTTTTAGAGATCCTGATTATTTGGCTCAGCTCAGCAAAAAGAACCGGCTCTTTCGGCTCCCAAACGGCTCTTTATTTAGTACCACTTCTGGCTTTTATAATTCAGCCAAATTTGTCAATGTTTTGACCTATGTTTGGCATGTGTGCACAAATATACTTAAATTATTCAAAGTAATCAAACTAAACCATTAAAAAAATACAATTCAAAGCTATAAAATGCCACGCAATATTCAGTTTTGTTAGATGACACTTGTCTATAATTCAGATTTACACAATTGAAATTGTTTTTGTCATAATTCTGGCTTCATAAACCTTTTCAAAATACCATTTTAAATTATTTTTGGTATTAAAACCCTTATTTATGTAAAAACATAAAACATTATTACAGAATGTTAGTGAACTATCCAGAACACAAACTATTATAAACAAATAATACTCCAAATGGAACAAGGTGTGCTATATAACAAATATAAACTACATTACAATGTGCAAAACAGAAGCATCCAACACAGTTATCGTTGTATCTATTAACCCTAAAACATTGTCACATTGTACACGTGTGTTGAATCTGTTGTGTATGTGCGTGCTACCAATCTTCATGTACACATCAAAGCAACATTAAGTCAGTATATGAAGTGCATGTGGATAACAACAAGCCGTGTGGCAAAAATTAGCCCATTGTTTTGTCTTGAATTAAGAAGGTTAAAAAAAAGAAAGAAAGAAAAAGAGAGAAAACGGCTCTCAGAAGGGTGCTCATATTGTTCACTTAAAGGAGCCACATCATATTTGATACAAAATAAATTTGTACTCTGGAAATGTTTTATTAAAAAAAAGAAAAATAATGTGTAGTGCCAGCTAGAGTGATAAAAAATATATATTTTTCACATGGCTGTTACTATGCATTAAAAATACATATTTTTATAAGACATTTCCAGGGTTCAGATCTCCTTGGGAATTGACTTAATTATTTGGTAGAGGCACATGGGCTTGCTGGAAGATCGTGGTGATTACCTTGTTTTAAAACAGTTACGTTTTGCAATTTTGTTTGGTGATGCTCTTGGCACAGAAGTTGCACACTTCACCTTAAATGTTTATTATTTAGAATTGCTAAAGGACTGAATCCTATTAATAGATTTCACCAAAATAACATATTTTTCTAGTTATTTAATTTTTGGCACTTATATTGATAAGCACTGTAAGAGGTGGGGCAGGAAATCCTGTGTAGAAGATAGAGAAAATGATTGAGAAATGACCAACATACCATTGTTTGGTGTTTCTTCAACTTCGAGCACTTTTATGTCCCTGGGGTTGATTGTTCAGACAATAGAGTTAAGGTTTTTTCTTTTTGTTATATGAAGGTCAACTGTCTTGGAAACATTTCACTATCCCTTCATTTATTTTTGCTACTTTTCGAATTGATTTTATGTTAAGAAGACCTCACTTTTAAGATACATACTGTAAAATGTTAGCTAAGACAAATGAGTCAGACATTTTTTTCAAAAATGTTATTTCCACATGTTTCATTTCCATCACAGAATGCTACATAATTTGAGATGAGTGGAAATGACACTGTGATAGGAATTTTCATGACCTTCAGAAAAAATGCCAAAAAAAATTTATTTGATGCATGTATGAACACTATTGAACATTGTTAGTAGAGAAATTAAATAAACGAGTGAGTGTGAAAAGTGTGTTTAAAAGAGTGTATTTTCTAAATGTCCTCTGGGCCAGAAGTGCACATGGTTGAAGAAACACCCACTTACCATGGTACATACTGTATTTGTAAGGGGAGAGAGAGGCAGGAAAAAAAAGGAGGAAGAAAAGGCTGAAGGTTTAAAGGAGAACAGCGTGAAGGTCTCAGCACCTACACTACACAGTTCAATGGTCTGTGAAACAGTGGAGAATGGGAAGTTAAAGAGGCTAGTGTGCACGGCACCAGACTTGACTGAGGAGACTGGAGAGCAAGAGATAGAGGGAAGAAAAACAAACAACTGAGATCGTCGAAGAATCGCAGGAAAGAAAGAGCAACACATCAATGGAGGCTAAAAGATCCTGCATCCAGTGGGAACATTAAAGAAGAAGAGAGAGACTACAGTGAGTAAGTAGTTGTGTGGAAACTAGTTGTGTAGGTGACTGCAGCAAACAGCAAATACATGGCACCATTACAAAGTGAGAACAGATGATCAATGAGGACATTTTACTGCAGGCCACCCACCCGTCTGGAGCTGAGTGGCAGGTCAGGGGTGAAGTGCTCACACACACAAACACAATCACATTTCCATCCCAGTCTTCTGCTCTCACTGATATGCTCACTGAAGTGCTCAGCAGTGGGCTGGTAAATGAGAGTTGCAGGATTGTGCAACATTTAGAACGGAAGAATTGGCTTCCTTTTTAAAGGTGACATATCAAGAAAATCGGACTTTTCCAGGTTTTAAGTGCTATAATCAGGTCCCCGGTGCATCTACCAACCAAGGAAACGTGAAAAAGATTAAGGGGGTCATATGATGCGATTTTAATTTTTCCTTCCTCTTTGGAGTGTTACAAGCTCTTGGTGCATAAAGAAGATCTGTAAAGTTGCAAAGACTAAAGTCTCAAATCCAAAGAGATATTCTTTATAAAAGTTAAGAGTCAACCACACCTACCTAAAACGGCTCGTTCTAACACGCCCCCACACGTCTATGTCACGATTTGGGAAGATTTGCATAACGCCGCCCAAATGTTCACGCAAAGAAAGAAGGCTTAACTTTGATTCTCACTGTAGTATTGTTGTTGCCTACGCTCACTATAGGCCGCCGGCCGCCGCTCACTCTAGCCACCGTCCTCTGCTCACTCTAGGCCGCCGGCCGCCGCTCACTCAAGCCTTCTGTGTTTCATTGTGAAAGTGAAACTACTTTGTTTGGTCTTCAAAAAGAGGACACGACTAGAAATCAGTGGTTAAGTTGTATTTACAACACTGTTCCAGAACAGTTCAACCCAAATATTCCAATGTGTGCAGCACATTTTATGGAGGACTGTTTCCTGATTCTGGTAGAGTAGACTACAATGCCGGCTGTTCTGACTCACAGACTGTAAGTAAGTTTTTTATATTTAAAGAATTTGCCACTGACGATTCAAACGCGAGCTTTGAGCAGTGTAGAGTAGCGTTTGTAGTTTGTCATTTCTCCGATCACAAATGCAGACATGGTTTTATGTTTACGCGGCGCGAGGCAATGCAACGCAATAAAAGACAGTATAAGTCATTATAATCCGTAATTATGTCCCCACTGGATTTGCAGCATGATAATGCACGGCCCCATGTTGCAAGGATCTGTACACAATTCCTGGAAGCTGAAAACATCCCAGTTCTTGCATGGCCAGCATACTCACCGGACATGTCACCCATTGAGCATGTTTGGGATGCTCTGGATCGGCGTATACGACAGTGTGTTCCCGTTCCTGCCAATATCCAGCAACTTCGCGCAGCCATTGAAGAGGAGTGGACCAACATTCCACAGGCCACAATCAACAACCTGATCAACTCTATGCGAAGGAGATGTGTTGCACTGCGTGAGGCAAATGGTGGTCACACCAGATACAATATAATACTGACAGATACTGCACATTTTATAGTGGCCTTTTATTGTGGCCAGCCTAAGGCACACCTGCGCAATAATCACGCTGTCTAATCAGCATCTTGATATGCCACACCTGTGAGGTGGATGGATTATCTCGGCAAAGGAGAAGTGCTCACTAACACCGATTTAGACAGATTTGTGAACAATATTTGAGAGAAATAGGCCTTTTGTGTACATAGAAAAAGTCTTAGATCTTTGAGTTCAGCTCATGAAAAATGGGGGCAAAAACAAAGGTGTTGCGTTTATAATTCTGTTCAGTGTATATTGCTGCTGCCACACAGATCTAAAATAAACATGCGATTTATTTCCCAGCTGCTTAACTTCACAAACATAACCGACTGTTTTTTTAACGTAAACTTGTGTGTGAATGAGAACTTAGTTTAGTACTCCCTGAAAGTACTGAAAATGTATCAGAAGTTTAAACTAATATGGTTTAAAACGCATGATTTCAGCGCGATAAACATGATAACCAGAACCAAAACAGATGTTTTTTAGCAGGTCTGAGCTGTAATGGCGTAGCTCTATTCTGGAAAAGGGGGCGGGGAGCAGCAGCTCATTTGCATTTAAAGAGACAGGCCCGAAAAACAGTGTTTCTGCTTCCACTCAAAATAGGCATTTTCAAAATGATATATTAAATGATGTATTTTGAGCTGAAACTTCACAGACACATTCTGGGGACACCAGAGACTTACATTACATATTGTAAAAAGGGGCATAATATGTCTCCTTTAATATATGAATGTTAATTTGAATTGAATTAGCCACATGCCACATGAAATCAAACTAGAAACTAGTGTTGTTTTAGTATTAATTGTTTACTATAATATTTTTTTATTCATATTTTGAAGTAGCTTTAATGTTTATGTTTTCATTTGAAATTTAGTATAATTTTTTAGATTTATTTTGTTAATTTACTTTTATTTCAGTTTAGTTTTAGTTTGGCTTGAGTTTTTATTTATTTCTAGTTTATTTTAGTGCTTATCACATTAACAAAGGTACAGGTAACTGAAACTTTTTAAAGGTAACTGAAAAAAAAATTGTTCCAGTTTTAGTTAACAAAAATAGCTCCGACTGCAGTGACAGAAAGATAAATGTACTGAATTGCATTCTGGGAAGTGAATTGTTCTTTCACAAAATGTTCGTCCACAAAATGTAATTTAACACTATTATTAAAGTTATTGTTATTTTTTATTTAAATATGATGAAAATATATTATCCATCCATCCATCAACCTTACAACTTCAAGGCTTTTTCTACTGTTTCAAAAAAAAATTTAAGACAAGGTTTTAAGGTAAAAGTTGTCTGGACAAACTGTGCTTTTCTAGTTAGCAATTACAGTCATATATAAATTCTAAGTCTATTCCTTACATCCAAATTGAAATAGCTGCATGCTGTATCAAATTCTGCATGATGTTTGCTGCCTCAGTTCAAATCTTGGAATTGAAATTGCAGAGAATTACTGCTTGACTATAAAGAGAGGACCTGATTGAAAACCGGCACATAAACTAAGGTAATTACTTTCCTGTATTCAAAGCGATCTGCACCACTGTTACGGGTCAAGGGCCACACAGAGTGGAACTACATGGTCAGGCAATAGAGTTCCCTAACAGGAAACTCTCAGTGATAATGATTATCTGGAGATTACTTTGAAAACAAATTGAGGTGATGTGAGATGCAGGATTGATAAGCACTTCAAACATGTATCAGAGCCAGACAGTACAACACCATCCAACACTGCAGCATCAGCACATCGCTGTCCTCTTTCCCAACCCGAGTACAACGAATTCAGGCTTGGGAGTTAACCTTTGATCTTGGATAATTAGTAAGTGGTAAATAAATCTTCATTAGCCATAATGAATTTACACCACAAAACAAAAAGCTTCAAAAAGTTGCTGGTAATTCCACAATTAAAATCTCAAGGCACGCCTCGAGGACGAGGGCAGCACTTGTTAGTATGCGCTTGCGGTGTTTAGACTCCTTATTGTTTGGTAGAAAACAGTTGCGACCGTGAGGTCATCTTGTTGTTGTTCTGGCGATGCGGAGAGTTTGTCCTTCCAGGGCTGTTGGACAGAATTGCCCTGAGGTTCCGATAGCAGGAGATTACTTCCTCTAACAATGGATTACGTTTCCGAGATTGTCTCGGTTCTAGGGGCAAACAACTAATGCTTAAGCAAATATGCTTTGATTTTGCTTAATCAGATGTTTCTTTCCCCAAATATATAGTGTATGCTACACAATAAACATAAATTGAATTAAACAAAAAACTGTTCACGGTTTGACAGCAGCAGAACTGTCCAACATATAATTTATATAAAAAATATATGTTTACAGGTAAGCGGTAGCATTTTCTGCTGGAACACTCACAGATGATATAAAACAACTACCTGGCATTATCTCCAGAAATATTCTCTCCAAAACATTATACATTAGACAGCATACTTTAAGTATTATAAATAGCAGTTTAATGTGCTAGTCAAATTAAACCTCTCGAAACTTAAAATTTCTTGTAGATTCCCTTGCTCGGTAGTCCTTGTACCCAGTCCATTTCTGGTCAGAGCCCTAATTTCTTTACTTAATAGTCTCTCTTTTTGGCTCTTTCTTTAAATTCTCTAATTTCTCTCTCGGTCTGCTGATGTGTGCACTTTGCATATGTGCTGTGCTGCATTTTTGTTATAGCAGATCTTTCTCACTTTTCTATTTCAGCCCACTAAAAGTTCTTGTTCTCCCTCATTTCCTCTCCTCTCGCCCTGCCTGTATATCACACTCAGTTTTGTTCATATTTTCCTTCAATCACTCCTTCCACCACTGAAGTTCTTTGGTTTCACTTTCAGAAGTCTCACGATTCCTCTCTACTCACCTTCTTGCTGTCTGTCGCTCTCTCTGAATTTCAAGTCATTGCTCAGTTTGGGTGATATCCAGCGGGAGCTTTTCTGTACAGCAGTGGGACGTTTAAAGCTATTTACTCACATCAATTTTTAATTTTTGCATTATTGTCATGGTGAGGAATGTAAAGCGGACACGTCTCACTCAGTCCATCTCTCTTCCCTTCTCTTTTCCCTCAATTTCCTTCTTTTCCCCCAAGCCCAGTTTATCTCTTTATCCATTATATATTGCTCTTTATGTCTCTCTGCCAAGCAATATAGCATAAGGTTTATGTGCAAATCAGGGAATAGCAGGGGATTGACTGGGTCTGTATGGATGTGTGCTCCCACAATATGTGTGTGTGTAATATGCACTTGGGGACATTAGCGGTCATTGGCTCAGAAGTGTGCAGCTCTTTCGCACACACATACATTATTGTGCTTGTGTCATTATTATGCAGAATGCATTTCTCTGCATGGCCTGGTCACTTGCATGTGCACACACACACACACACACAAACTTATGCACTGAGAGAAGACTTTCTGAATTTTTACTATATATGTATAGTTTTAACAAATGAGGAAAGAAAGAAAAAATGAGAAAAAAAGAACCCAAAGCAAATATCACTTTTAATGTGCTTTTTTCCCCCAGACAAGCTGTCTAAACCTAAATTGTGAAATATAATTTTATTCTAAAATTGGATTTCCAGCACCTTCATTTCCACCACAGAACACTCCCAAAAATACATAATTGGAGATGTGGTGGAAATTTCACTTTCAGAAAGTATGACAGAATTTTCCTATGGTACATATATTTTTCGAGGTTGGAGATTGTTAGTAGTTTTATCAAAAATTTAATAAACTAGTGAAAGTATAAAAAGTTACTTTTAAGAAAGATTACTTTCTAAAAGTCTACATGGCTAAAAGATCTCATAGTTGAAGAAACACTCTTACACAACTGCCATTGCTCTGGACCTGAAGCACCATGGGATGAATATATTAAAATTATTTGCATCTTGCCAAGGAATGATTTGGAGCTGCAGTTTGACTCGAATTCTCCTGAAGGTATTACCTTAAAGGGGTCATATGATGCGATTAAAATTTTTCCTTTCTCTTTGGAGTGGTACAAGCTCTTAGTGCATAAAGAATATCTGTAAAGTTGCAAAGACTAAAGTCTCAAATCCAAAGAGATATTCTTTATAAAAGTTAAGAGTCAGCCACGCCTACCTAAAACGGCTCGTTCTAACATGCCCCCACATACCTACGTCACTATCTGGGAAGATTTGCATAACGCCGCCCAAATGTTCACGCAAAGAAAGAAGGCGTAACTTTTATTCTCGCTGTAGTATTGCTGTTGCCGCCGCCATGTCGTGAAGACACTGTGTGTTTCGTTGTGAAAGCGAAACTACTTTGTTTGGCCTTCCAAAAGAGGACGATATCTGCTTCGTCATGCCTGGAGCTGATCCGTGCTGGTTGCTGAGGAAATAAAACAACTTTGTGCTGTGGATCGCCGGATCGGCTTTCACCGTGGACGAAGTGGAGTCCAGCCCGGGGTCGTCACATGTGGTTGCCGCAAACCTTCCGGACACTCCTTCATCGAAATCGCCGGCTGCGAAGTTCTCAAGCCCACCAGTCTCTGCTCACTCTAGCCCTCCGGCTGTTCCTCACTCTAGCCCCCGGCCTTTGCTCACTCTAGGCCAGTGTTTCCCAACCGGGGTGCCATCTGTCGAGAGCAGGGGTGCCGTGTAAAAAAATCCTTTTTTTATATTTTTAAATTGCTAAAATGTTCAAAAAAGCATCTATTATATAATATCCATTTCTGATGTTGCCAATAATTAGAGGTGCACCGAAATTTCGGCTGCCGAAAATTAGTTCACCGCTCAGGTTTCACTTTCACTTTCTCTATGCGTGTGCGCTCCGCTCAGTCGCTCCACTCGTATACCGTTCATGCGAATCAGAACAGCAAAGTCCACTCAAAAACTGAGCCGACAGGAAACATCGATGTAGTACAGTATTGTTTCTGTCTGCAATAGCCCTACTGTGTTGCAACATGGTGTGGTATATGGGCAACTCTGGTAATGCTGCCCTCTCATTCATTGTTTATACATTTATATGTGGTTTAGTCGAGTCATGCTCCATCTAACAAAGCAAAAAAAATACGTTTTAGTTTGTTTGTATACTGCATATATGTCACAAGGCTCTCTATGAGAGGATAAAAAGAGCTGTATAAACCACAGTCCTCTAGTGAAACCGGCAGCAGTCTGGAAATAAAAGGGCTAGATGAGTCCTCATCCACTCATGAAATATCCCAACCGAGCTGTACCATCCAGACTTTTTGCCAACTATACAGCTGCAGCGGGAACAATGACACACATACGCATACAAATGCGCTCACACACTCCTTACTTAGGCACTCTGAGCAGGCTTGGACTAGCTGGCACACAAATTTATTTAATATTAAATTACTATTAAAAATAAAATTTACAAAATATAAAAATGAGCATGTCTGTAGCATGTTATTGGCTAAAAATATACAAAAATATAGGTTCAAAATCCTGTGATTTCATCTAAAAAACAATATCAGTGCTTCAGACAAGCACATGCTTGTTCGCTTTCATCCATTTCATCACTGTCGGAATTAAATGAAAGAAACTTTGTAGGTCAGCTGGTGCTGAGATCAGTGGCCGGTTACATAAACTGCTTAGACTAGTCATAATGAGTTAGTCATCTAAATTTTTTTCTTCAAGACTGGTCATAGCTTTTAAAAGTTACTTTTGAAACTAGTTGTAAGTTGGCCAAACTAGTTAAGTCTTAACGTAGTGGTTATGCAACTGCCCCTAGATGTATTTTTTTTCCTTTGAGTGCGGCAAAAAGTTACTTTTTTATTTTATATAATATTTTCTGTGTATATGTGGGTAACATGAGTTAAAGCCCAATGTCATTTTCTTTATCTGCTTTGCATCATTTCCCTTCCAAGGTCATGGGTTTGATTCCCAGAGAAAGCAAAAACTGATTAAATGTTGAATGCAATTTAAGTCGCTTTGGGTGAAAGTGTCTGCCAAATGCATAAATGTAAACGTTTCTGTTAGTGAGAAAACAGAAGGTTAGAACTCAGTTGCTGTTGTCAAGTTTTGGTTTACAAAGAAAAGATTACCAAAGTTTTCACTGACCAACGTAAATGTATTTTGTAAATATTAACATATTTTGATTTTGATTGTTGCAACACACTTCAAAAGTTGGGACAGAGGCAAAATAAAAGTGAAAAGGTTATAGAATATCTAAATTAAACTATTTTGAAACAGTTCACAGTAAGTAATAGGTGAGGGTATCATGTTTGTGTATAAAAGGAACATCTCAGTCTTTGCAAGCAAAGCTCATCAGTTTGTGCCAAATTTCATGAGGGAAGTGTCAAACAAATCAAAAATCACATTTCTCAATGCAAAATCGCAAAGAATTTAGGTCTTTCACCAACTACCATACATAATCTTGTGAAAAGATTCAGGGAATCCAGAGAAATCATAGTACATGTAGGGCAAGACAGGAAACCTCAGTTAAATGTGCATGACCTTTGAGCCCTCAGATGGCAGTGCATAAGAAACGGTTATGCTGTGGTGTTAAATATAGCCACATGAGCTCAGGAGTACTTCAGAAAACTGCTGTCCTTTACCACAGTCTGCTGCTGTATCTGAAGTCTTGTATCAAGCAATCCTAGACAAAACTTTTGCTTGCAAAACTTTAACATTAGTATCCTCATTTCTCAAAAAATTAAACATTGTAATTAAAAGGCAAATTGATGTGACACATTGTTAAACATGCCTCTGTCCCATCTTTTTTTAAATGTGTTGCAGCCATCAAAATCAAAATTTGTTAATATTTACAAAATACGTTTACGTTGGTCAGTGAAAACTTTGGAAATCTTTTCTTTGTTGCATTTTATTGCATTTTACAAAACGTCCCAAATTTGGGGTTGTATAATCCACACATGCAAAGTTGGTTGGTAACCACATGATTAATGAAGGTGTTGATAACCCAAGAAAGTTGTTTAAAACGATTAACTGGTTCTTGAAGCCTCGTAATCAAAACATGAGTCCTTCTGTTGAGTTGTGCGACAAATTTCATAAGTATTTTACTGAGAAAGTTCAAGATATCCACAATTCCATGCTTGCTGGTTCTTCACTGCTGACCAATGAGTTCCACCCTATAAATTTGTCATTTCATTTTTCAAATTTTGAAATTGCTGGTTCAGATGATATTTTGAAACTGGTCATGTCTATGAATCCATCTACGTGCCTTCTTGATCCTATGCCTATTGAGGTATTGAAACCGTGTGCAACATTCCTGGGTCCCTCTATTACTGCAATCATTAACACCTCTCTATCTACTGGAAAGGTTTCCTCAGTCCTTAAGCTAGCTGCCATTACACCAGTTCTTAAAAAGGCTGGTTCTAATGTAGAGGATTTGTCAAACTACAGGCCTATCGCTCATCTTCCATTAGCCGGAATTAGAGATTCTCCAACATTGAACTGCTTTAAGAAATTTTTAAAGACTTATCTTTTTAAAGTTGCTTACTGTATCTGAATATGTTTATACTGTTTTATTGTTTATCGCTGTTATTTTATTATGCTTGTGGTTGTGCTATGGGTTAAGAAACCCATGCTTGTTGTTGTCACCTATGCTTGCAGTTGTAGCGCTTTGAGTTAAGAAAAGCGCATAATAAATAAAATGCATTATTATTTATTATTATTATTATTATTATTATTATAGGAAATGAACAGCGACACAAGGTTCTGAAAGTGCTGTAATTGTTTTGTGTGATGACTTTGCTTATAGAAGGTTGTGATAGACTCAAATCATCACTGCTGCATAGTTGCATTTTTCGAGTTGTCAAATATGTTAATGTAATTAATGTAGTCTTACAATGACTTACAACGATACATAACAGCTACATAAGCACTATATAAAATAAATCACTAAACAGGATTTACCCTATTATATTTCATTGACACGAATTGATAGGTGAAACAACAAACAGCCACCCACAAATACTCTATAAACAAAGTATCCGACTGTCTTTGAGTTCACATGAACAACGGTTAAAGTTACTCGTCGTTCAGGCTACAGAAGAATACCATACTTTCTCCGTTCAATTAGGCCTAAGACATCGCAGACAGGCCTATAACAACCCAGCCACAACACATAATTGCAAACAACATGCCTTACCTTAACACAGAATCGACCACAGAGTCCAACGTTTATATTTGTTCTATGAATCTTTGAGTTAACATGTACTAAACATGAGTGGAATTTGCACCGCAGCGCCCCCACACCTTGATGCTCATGACAAGAATAGCATGTATAGTTATCTTTATTGAAGTGAATTAGGTTTAAATCGCCGTCATGCATGAATGAATGATATTTTTGCAATTTTACACATAATAATCCACGATGATCACTTTACACAAAACTGAAATTGCACGTCAAAATAACACATTGTCAATATTTTTCGAGACCCCCCAAAATTTCACAAATCACGTTTTCAGGGGAGCCCATGTCTTATTAAGGGGAGCCGAGCTCCCCCTAGCTGCCCCGAAGTTCGCACACTGAATGTAGTGATTTACTTCCATTTCTGGCTCTATGGCATTTCTGCGCGGTGTCGGAGATGTTACAGAAACTCTTAAGCCTCTTAAAAGTCCTTGTCCGTACTCCTAACAATTTTGGACCTTAAGACCTCTTTTAAGGGTTAAGATGCTTTCTGAATGACTTTTCTTTACTAGGATCTTTTCTTTAATTTTAAGGGGAAACACCCACATTTCTAAGAATTTTCTAAGAATTTTGTTACTAGGAGCAACTCTTAGCACTAAGATTTTTCATGAATACGGGCCCATGTGTATAAAAGTCACTGCAAACAAGCCCAAGTAAAGTTTAGTTCTGAGGTTTGCATATGCCACACAGATTGACATTTTGAATTTAATGCAATGACATTCAGATACTTTTAAGGGTGACTTAAGTCTCCAGATGCTTTTTTGGCATCTGCGGAGACACAAGTTTGAGTCCAGAGTCCATAATTTCTCAATCCCATATGTTTTTTTTCACTGTCCTGTCTAATCAAGGCATGAAAAGCCTAAAAAAAGATGATGTCAGAGGCAATGAAGTTGTCTTAATGAGACAACCTGAAAAATAAGCCAAAATACATCAACTGTCATCAGCACTTCCTGTTCCCGTCTTGAGTTACACACAACCCTAACGCAAATACTTACTCGTTGGCAGTTCTGCATGTGCACTTCAAATGGTTGAAGTGCCGTACAAGCACACACACCCCGGCGCTTTCTCCACCGTCTTCGTTAAATAAAACAGAGAGGCTACCACATTTCTAAGAATTTTCTAAGAATTTTGTTACTAGGAGCAACTCTTAGCACTAAGATTTTTCATGAATACGGGCCCATGTGTATAAAAGTCACTGCAAACAAGCCCAAGTAAAGTTTAGTTCTGAGGTTTGCATATGCCACACAGATTGACATTTTGAATTTAATGCAATGACATTCAGATACTTTTAAGGGTGACTTAAGTCTCCAGATGCTTTTTTGGCATCTGCGGAGACACAAGTTTGAGTCCAGAGTCCATAATTTCTCAATCCCATATGTTTTTTTTCACTGTCCTGTCTAATCAAGGCATGAAAAGCCTAAAAAAGATGATGTCAGAGGCAATGAAGTTGTCTTAATGAGACAACCTGAAAAATAAGCCAAAATACATCAGCACACTCGCTGTATTACTCTATGAGAGTAAGTCATCAGCACTTCCTGTTCCCGTCTTGAGTTACACACAACCCTAACGCAAATACTTACTCGTTGGCAGTTCTGCATGTGCACTTCAAATGGTTGAAGTGCCGTACAAGCACACACACCCCGGCGCTTTCTCCACCGTCTTCGTTAAATAAAACAGAGAGGCTAATGCATTTGGATTTGGCACTGTGCGAATTCATCGCAGTTCCTCAGACATGACCCACTTTATCTGAAGTGGAGCCACATCCGTTATGCTGAAAATCTATCACCATTAGAGCTCAGCTCTCCAGTCCCACTGCCTCGTGGTGTTAAAGAGACCCACATACACAAATGCACATGCTGTGTTCTGGCCCAGGGGGCGGCAATCATGTTCCACTGCAGGGGATGGAAAAGTAACAGAGACAGGGACACAGATGTGTGTGTTTGAGCACTTTCTGCCAGCTAGTGCATCAGGGGATTGAGGTTTCCTTGATAAATGGAGGATGTGCTGAAATACTGTGTGCAAAAAATGGTTTGTTTAAATGAAGAGCGTCTGTATGTGCAGCGGAAATGGTTTATCCCAGTTCTGTGTGTATGTTTAGGACTATGCGACAGATTATGCCGTATATGAGAAGACAGGATAAACAGATTAAGGAGATGGAAAAACATGAGTAGAAGATCAGACGAGGAGAGAGATTTAGGATGAAGGAAACTGAGAAAAGAGAGGGAAAGTTAAAAATGAAAAATGACTAAGCTGTGAGCAGAGGAGAGCTACTTTGCCATATATTAAAATGTCTCCTGACTGAGTAGTAATTACAGATAGAGAGAAAAAGAAGTGGGAAAGAGCAAATGAAGGAGACACCCAGAGGGAACGAGTGTCGGAGGAGTACTTTTCTAAAAAAAATTAAAAATGGATCATTTAGATATAAAGTCAGGGGTTTGTGAAAAAATGAAGACGTGATTTCTCACATTTTCTGCATATTAATTTTTTTTTGTTATTATTAAACACAGAAGAGAAATAATTCATTTGACCTTCAGGGCTCTTCATAACCACAATAAAAAAAGAAAGAAAGAAAGAAAAAGAAGATGAAAAACGAAAGAAAATGAAAGACGAGAGAAGAATGAATGTTACACTGCTTGATAATTTTTTTATGTGCTTCATACCTAGAGTATATGGGAGAAAAATGCAGAAACGGTATTTTTTTATTTTTGTATTTCACAGAGAAACTATGAAAATAATGTAGAAAATAGATAGTAAAGATTTTTTACAATTAAATAGCATGCATAAAACCTTTTTTTGTTTCCTTAACACAGGGCAGGGTTTCTCAAACTGGGGTTATAAAACACTACTAAAAAAAGATTAAATAATTTGTTTGCCTGCATGTCATGTGACCACTGACCAACATCTGAGAAAAGGGAACAGGAATGTATTAAGTTATTGAAATAATAACTAAACATTAACATTAACTCTCAGTACTTCAAGTGAATATTTTAGGTTGGAGGGGTTTGGCTGGCAAAAAGTTTGGGAATCCATGCCATAGTGTAGTATTGGACTCATAGGAGGACATTTGGGACGAGGCATATGACTGATAACTTTGTGACTGTTATGTTTTCAGCAAACTTTCACCTGACTGTGGTTTAGATAAACTCTCTTACACACCTACACACTATAGTACTGTATTATATTTGTGGGCCTGTTAATAATTCTGATTTACTTGCTTGGTCCTCTCATCCAAGAGGACAGCATTTTTTCCCCTATTGTACTTTCTTGTTCTCTCTGTAATTGACAACTTTATTATATCAGTCTCATTCTGTGTAAAAGCTCTTGAGTTGTGAATCGTGTGAATTGTGATTATATTCAAGCGCTGAACATTGTCAGGGGAAATTTCCAAGAGGAAATGTACAAAAAACAGAGGCTGTGTTTAATTAAACTTTAATTTAATTGCAGTTACGCATAATCGACGCTGTGACTGATTTATTAGACGGTCTGAAAAAAAAAAATCTCACAGTATGGTTTAATGTCAAAGCAACTAGTTAAAATTGCTCTGTAATGTAATGCACATTTGATTAACAATATAAACATATTTTAAGACAGTGTATAATGTAAGTATGAAAGGTAAAACAGCGTGTGATATCAATCACTCCCATGCAGGCTTTCACTTCCACTTTCTCTTTGAAAGACTTTTCTGCCCCCTCTTTTGATTCCATTCATGCTTTCTCAATCTCTCTACAACTCTTTAGCCTTAATGGCATCATTCCAGTCTCCTTTCTCGTTCAGATTCATTTTCATTCTCCTCATCCCTTTAAAGTCTTGGCTTGAGAAATAGCCGTGACCTAAGAGATGTGGTTATGAAAGAGTGTGACAAGTGTTTTCTGTGTAGGAGGCCGTGGAAAGTCCTGTGAAATTGGGGGAAAATTAAAGTCTTTTTCGGCCCGGTGATTGGTTCATTTTGAGACCACTTTTGCTTTTAGTCTGACACAGAAAGTCCCCAGGTTACCGCCTCCTCCAATGACCGAAGATTAGAATGAGAAAGTTAGCAGTGAAGAGATGGTGACATTAGTTTCTCATCTTCTATCATTCCTCCGTCTGTTGTCAAGGGCTCTTTCATGATGCAAGTGCGTGAAATGTTTGGCAGGATTGTGTGTTTTATCAGAGGCTGGTACAGTTGGGACGGCCACCTCACATGTTCAAACGTGTATGATTTGGCCATGGTTGCAACCACACAACATGTTCAGCCTGAGGCCTGACAGAGGGAGAGAACTGTTTTTTTAAAAGCCGTCTTTAAAAGCATTTCAGGCATTGCAAGTGACTGACTGAAGATCAGAATGCTGTTAGACTTCAGATTTCTCTCTCAGTATTGATGGGGGTCTAATTAACCAAAAGTCATTCCACCTCCAGGATGATTATCCCACTGTGTGAATACTTATCTTAAAATAATAAAGGTTGTGTTGTGAAACCAAAACAGAAAATTATCGTCTGCGATAATATTGTAATTGTTGTTTTAAAGATGTGCGATTTGACATTATCGAGTATTTTGCAAAAAAACATTCAAAACAGCCCTATAGAGTGCACGCATACATTACATGAAGTCTAGACTAGTGCGAGTGCGCATTTAGAGTGCGTTCTTTCACTGCATGATTCAGTCTAATGAAATGCCTTTAGATTGATCACAAATTCAAGACATGGGGGCAGAAAATGTATATATTTATACTAGGGATGGGTGATATGGACTTAAAAATGTATCACGATATTTCTGGTATTTATTACGATAACGATATCAATGACGATAATTCAGGGAATCCTGTTTCTTATAACAAAAGTATTATCTTTTCTATTTTTACCCAAAATAGGGTGAGCATTAATGAGTTCACACGCAATGTAAAGACTGTTTAATTCATACTGGAAGCCGGAGGGCGCTCTTGCACAGAAACTCCATATATCCATAGCAGAAGAAATACTACTGACAATGCTCCAGGAAGGTATCCAGTTATCGCTGAATAAAACGCACACATGCAAAACTGTATCGCACACATGCTACTGTATTTTTGTGCACTGTACAGCCCTAACCAAACCAGTTACAGCTCGAGCTCCTCATTTAGCTTTCCGTGATGTCGCTCCACACTGTCGCACACAGAAATATGTCAACAACTAGACTTTATCGTTATTATCGCAGGAAGACTAATTCTTTTCGTGGGGAGAATTTTACCAGTATATCGCAAACGATAAGATATCGCCCATCCCTAATTTATACCACTTTATATAGCCTAGTTAATCAATTTCACACGAAGAGTGACGTTTTTTTCTCCAAAAATGACCATGATTACAAATGTGATATTGATTTTTTACAACAGTTCAATAAACAAGAAGTTAATTGAAAGACTTACGTTTTAGACACCATATTTCCTGGTTTTGCACTATTTCGACAACAAAAAATGATTCCAAACACAACCACAGCATTATTTTGCGTCTCTGAGCAACATTGACGGTGTTTCGTTCCTGAATGAATCAACCGTTTAAATGATTCGGTTCAAATAAACAAAGTTTTATTAAGAGACTTACGTTTTAGACACCATATTGCCTGTTTTTGCTCTATTTCGCCAACAAAAATTATTCCAAACAAAGCCACAGCACTGTTTTGTGTCTCTGAGCAACATGACTGTGTTTTGTTCCCGAATGAATCAACCGTTTAAATGATTCGGTTCAATCGCAATGACTCACTTATTAACAGGGACTTGCTGCCACCTACTTGTGGATTTAATTTCACATTCAGTGTATCTTTTATTATTGTAATAATTTCAAATATCAGTATTCAAAAGATAGTGGACACTTTTAGAAAAAAAAGGCTTTATAAAGGTGCCCATAATGCCCATAAAATGTAAAAATCAGTTAAAACTTATTGGAAAAGATTAATTTCTATCAGTGTGAACTGACCACCACACAGAATATGAAGAATATCAAAAACTTTAGGAGTCAGCTGTCCT
>NW_015505219.1:2293419-2397160 GCF_001515645.1 Sinocyclocheilus grahami | reverse complement strand
AAAAAAAAAAATCTAAAAACAATTCAAAATATTAAAAGAACAAAAGGTATGAGTATAATAATGATTCTAACATAAAACACCAAAAAACAACTACATGTGTATGTATAGCCACACACACATGTACATATATATAAATACATTCAATATATATATATTATTTAATTTCCATTTTGTATGCTGAAGTACTGAAATAACTCAAATTAAATAAAACAAACTTAATAAAAAGCCTATATAGACATAATAAAAAAACTAATAAAATGACAACATTACTACAACTGTAACTAAAATAGATAACTAATACAAATCAAACTACATTAGTTGATCAGTAATCCTAAAAAAAATAACACTGAGCCAAACACACATGCTAAAATAACAACAACTTACTGACACATAGTAAGAAATGGTTATAAAAAACTGAAACAGAAGTGAAACAAGTAGTAGGAAAGAGGAGAAATAAAAAGCGATACTTATGCCCCCTGCCGGTGTCCCTGCCCGGTGGAGTCACACGGTAGAGTCGATGGTCTTTACACATATCTTTTTGTGTTACACAGTAGAAATAAAGTCGTGCAGGTTTGGAATGGCATGAGGGTGAGTAAATGATAACAGAATCTCTTTAGGTAGAAAAATGCAATATTTTATTTAATATTTAAGACACATTTCTAGGTCAATAATCAAATTAAGACAATTTCTGATATAAGTACTAAATGTTAAATATTTACTATTTGTTTGGTAGTATATTTGTCTAAATAATATTTATAAAATACACTACTTTTCAAGCGTTAGTAAAGTTGGGATCAGTAAGATTTTTGATGTTTTTGAAGTCTCTTATGCTCAACCAGGCTGGATTTATTTTGATTAAAAATACAAAAGTAAAAATAGAAATATTTAAAATTGTTTATATCAAAAAATAATTTATTCCTGGGATGGCAAAGCTGAAATTTCGGCAGCCGTTACTTCAGTATTCAGTGTCACATGATCCTTCAGAAATCATTCTAATATGCTGATTTGGAAACATTTCTTATTAGTGTTGAAAAAAAATCATTCCATAAAACAAAATAGAAAGAATTAATAGAATGGAAATAATGAATAGAAAGTGTAGAAGAATAGCATTTATTTGAAATACAGAGTATTGTAACATTTTAAATGTCTTTACTGTCACTTTTGATCAATTTTATGCATCCTTGCTGAATATTATATAATAGTATTATTTCTTAAAAAAAGAAAATATCCCTAACAATTTGAACGGTAGTGTACAAACAAATATTAAATAACTCTGCTAAATTTAATCTTAAGTGAACAGTTTACATTTTAGTGAAATTATTATGCTTGTAATTTATAACAAAATATTTTTGAAATATAAAAATTTAAAATAGTCACATTTTTACCAGTGGTTTCAGATTCTATTTTTATTTATTTTTTTAATCTGTTTTATATGTAGGATTTGTTATTCAGAAAAATTAATAAGACCTTCATGGCATACTTTACACTTGACAATATCGATATTGAAAAGGGTGAGAAATTAGTCTGGACAGAATTTACTCTTACTGCCATTTCCCAGCAGATGACTCTTTAGGCATGGGAGAGAGTAGACTTTAACTCAGGCAGCTTTGCATTTAAATAAGGTGTCTGCACCTTAATGATCTCAAAGGACTCTGAGGCTAACCACAGACTCCCACATAGATAACAGAAAGTGCTTTTCACTCGGCCTCCCCGTTTCCTCAGCTAATCGCTTAACAACATCACAGAACACACACATGAGTAGTAGTGGATCAAGGTGAAATTGCATTTCTTTTTTTCTCCGAGGCACTGATAGTGAAGTGTGTTCAGATGCCCTCAGGCTGAAGAAGCCGTGGCTACTTTAACACAGCTTCTCACTTAAACAGAGAACAATCCGCCATGATCCACAATTAAACCACATGTCAAGAACCACTGCGGGTTACATGACGAGTGCAAGATTGTTTTGCTCCATAGCACTGTGGAATTAGCAATCAAACTACAGTCATCCAACCTTTCTGTTCTCATCACATGTGAGTGCTCTTTTTTCTCTCTATGTTGCCTCTGCCTTGCTGTTACTTTCAGGCTTTTGCTGCTTTTATTATTAGGAAAGTAGAGAAAAGACAGAAGATGATAAGGGAAAAGAGGGGGAAATATGATTGGAAAACAATGAACTCAAACTCGTGTCACCCGCATAACCAGTTCATTAATATGTAGTCAGCAACACTGTGTTCCCTTGAAGGCAAGTCATTTCACTCTGGACATCTTTGCAATGCCCTCGGGCAGCTGTTCCTCTTCAGGAACTCGAGCCGCGTCGGAAACGCTAGGGGAACGCCCTTCAGCGTGACGGGCTCTGAACCTCGTGTGTAATCAGACCAATAGATGGGCGAGACGTCACGGTGGGTGACGTAATGACCAGGAAGCTATAAAAGCACGTGCGGTGAGACCAGCGTCAACTTTTGTCATTCAGCAAGCGCTCTGTGTGTGTGTGTGTGTCAGTCTGATATCTGTTTGTGAGTCTTATTTATTGTTGTCTGTCACGAAATCTAAAGCAAGACAAAACCAGACACTAAGGCGAGGGCAGGCAGCGTTCAGGCTGTGTGTTCTTCCCTGCCCGCGTTACTTTACGGGTGGGGATACACACAGCTTGTTTGTTGTCTGCTTGAGAGCAAGCACGCAGAGTCAGCTCTCGGAAAAAATAAATAAATAAATAAAAAAAGAGAGCTGACGGCCGTTTTGGTAGCGTTTGTTACTGCCTTGCTTCGCTCTCAGAGGGCTCTCTTTGAGGAGAGAGCTTTCACTAGCGTTTCTCGCGGCGCCGGCCCCGCTTTCGCCGAGGCGGAGCGGCGGCTGTGCTCGTGGGTTTCGCGTATGGATCCGGTGGAGGGAATGTAGACGGGCGCGTCCCTATCTATTTCCGTAACCACCCGATCCAACGCGTATATTACGTCATTCGATTTCGATGTAAATCTTACTCAACTGACCGTATTTACCCCTCTGTTTGTTGAATGCATTTAATTCTGAGGAATAAAATGAAGTATTTTCTGACTATGAGAAGTTAGATACACAGAGGCCCTTCGGGAAAAAAATAAAAAATAATAGCGTCTCGTTCCCTCGAGGAACTAGGGTTACATACGTAACCTGAGACGTTTTCTGTGCAGGTAATCATCAGTTCATATCTACTTGAATGAATCATTTTGAATTAGCACTAAAATCTGATAATAATAGTGAAATAATTCTAACACTAAAAACTATATTGTTTTTCAGGCTGTTGGACATTCTTGAGTTAACAAGCTATCAAAAAAGGTCACTAGCTCTTTTGACTAGAGGTCGACTAATATATCGTCGAGTTTACTTTTGGTTAGAATGTTCTCTTTTTCTATTCATATGGTTTTTATTTCCTCTTATTCAAAAAATAATATAATAAATCTAACGTATAAATTATTTTTTATTACTGATTTTTTAATCAAGTTTTTATTTCAAATCGGTTTTCAACTGATTTTAAATTAATTTAGTAAAATAAGTTATAATAAGTACATAATCTTAAAATAAGTTATATATAATGTTTTTTTGCAGCAAGATTTCTGTTTCAAACAAATGCGGTTATTGTGAAATTTCTATTTATCTAAAAATGTATTACAGTTTTGACAAAAAAATATTAAGTAGCATTGCAACTATTTTCACGATTGATTATAACAATTTTAGTTGTTGTTGTTTTTTTGAGCAGCAAATCAGCATATTAGAATGATTTCTGAAGGATCGTGTGACACTGATGACTGGAGTAATGATGCTGAAAAATCAGCTTTGCCATCACAGGAATAAATTACATTTTAAAACATATTAAAATAGAAAATAGTATAGTAAATTGTAATAATATTTCACAATATTCTGTGTTTTTGATCAAATAAAAAATAAAACTTTGGAGAGTATAAGATACTTATTTAAAAAAAAAAAAAAAAAGATTGTGTGTCAGCCATCAGCCACCCTGCTCTCAAAGATTTCAGCTTTGGCCATTAAAAAAATCAGTTGACAACTACTTTTAACTGAATGATTGGATTTCATTCTGACAGCTTCCATGTTACATTTTCTCCTTTTCAACTATTTCTATCTAGTCCATCTCCTTCCTGTTCAACTGTGTTGATGAGGAGATCAATCTACTAGCTACTGTACAGTATGTCTCACAACTTCTTTTTCACACTCAACGACCACCTCTCTTAAGATGACACATGTTTCTCCCTCTTTCCTCTCAACATCCTCCATTGCCTTCTCCCTTTCTTTGATTCCATTTTTCACTTGGGTTATTCTTCCGTCACACACTCTTTCTCTGGCTGTGCTGTAGCTCTAAAGAGTATTGCTGCTGTGTGGTTGTAGGGAGATAAATCCTGATGGCTAGCGGTGCAGATCACTGGGGCTGATAGTTCAGGAGGATTGGCCCGATAATTGGTGCTCTGAGCCGAATCTCCACTGGGAAGAGTTGAGATCTTGAGCCGGTCTTTCACTCTTCTGCTTTGTCTGAATGGTGAGGGGATAAAATCAGGGTGGTCTGATCACGCAGGGAGCAACCAAACTGTTTTTAAGTTCCTGTTTTTGTATGCCATACCATTGCCTTTTCTGTTATCCAAATTGCCACCGCACCGCAAAATTAATGTTCAGAAAAATGAGAAAGAAATATCGGCACTATATAATGCATGAAAATAGTTTCCCAAATTGGGAAATGGGCTTTATCAATCATTATGTAATTTTTGCCACTTAACTAATAAGGTTATACTCATTCCATTATCGTTTCTGTGCTGAGTCAACCTCTTAAATTCAGCACAAAAATCTACATTTGTTGAGCAACAGTGGACATCTAATGAGCATTTGCAAGAGGAAAGGAACATTGCAAAAGTCAAATAAATGAATCACCCTTAAAAGATTTCCCAGCAAAGCAGAGTTTGGTGACATTAAATAGGTTTAAAGGCACTGTCATAATTGAGCCACTGCAGATTTTTGTGTATTTGAGCTACGGGCTTCATCAGTCATGATATGATGCATAATCGAATATTTGAAGGGTTAAACACATACTGTTTGTCACCGTTTGTCACCAAGGCCAATTGTACTCCAATTATTGTGTATACATGTTGAACGAAATAATATTATCTGGGTCTGTTAGTCAGTTTACAACAATACAAAAGGTATGATTTCAGTCAGACTAAAGCTTTTAAAAAGACAAATGATTGTTTTTGGTCCCACTTAAAATAGAACTTATGCATGTAAGCACACTTTCTGATGGTGTTCCTGTAGATTAACCTGCAAAGCATCAGGAGTTTGATTCCAATCTGTTTAAAGATGCAGAAATACACATGCATTTCTATTTGAGCCCACATAATATTATTGTCACTACAATCTAAAAACTGGAAGCCACATGCAATCCAATCACAGCATTTTTTTTACTTGAAAATAATTGTTTTCTTACTATATGTTTTTGTGTTTGAGGTACACAGAGAGAAAGACAAGAGTGTTTGTAGTCTTATTTCAGTAGTGAATCAAGAGAGCACTAATCTAGTCTATAGGAGCTTTTGCTTTCTCAGAGCACTGTGACTGGCTCAGTGGGGAGGGATGAAAGAGAGGCCACTGAAGCGGAAATTAAATAAACTCAACCTCACATTTGAATTTATGGTTTCTCTCAGGCATGCAGACACATAAACACATTCGCAACTGCCCTGTAACTGTTGATTGTTGATTGGAAGTTGATTGGTTTGAAAATAAAGGTTGGGTTGGGTTGGGTTGAGTTGGTGATGAGGTGATGGAAGATTGGATGAACAAGCTCCTCCCAATCCTGCGGTTAGATCTCTGTAAACATTAGGTAGCCACAAGATTGTGGGTTAAAAAAAACCCCCTGCAGGGCGATCTAGCCTCTGTCCATTTTGGTCAGGCAACAGACTTAATGCCAAAGTCTGGCTCAATGAGATTTGCAGTGATCCATGATCAACACTGATCATTATTATGGTCTTGAGTGAGGCATTTTAACCCTTGGTTGCTCAAGGGCGATTGTTCCTTTAATAAATATACTGTGTTTTGCTTAGGATAAGCGTTGATTATTAAGGAGAAGTGACGAAAGCTAAAAATAATGATTATTTTTCAATTGATTGATTTATCGATTATTTTCCATTTAGTTGATTAATCCTAAAATTATTCTTAATTTGAATATTAATTTTTAATGTAAATGAATATGTACCACCTTGCTTTTTGGTGGCTTTTTTTTTTTTTTTTAAAGAATCTTGCATTTTAATAAATTAACCCTTAAATATTGTTTAATTTTTTTAGTAGACAAACTAATGAAAGAATTGCTGAACAAACTGGACAAATATGGATTGAAGTTTTAATATTTGACCTTTTTTTTTTTTAGCACCATTCAACAATAATTAAAAATAACTGGTCAGTCTAAATTCTGTGTGTCTTCATCTGTGGTGGGCTTCTTACCAAAATCAATTGTGAAATACCACTTTAATGTGCCTCTAATATGCCACACATACGGCTCCATTTTCATTGTTTTGATAACAACTCTAAGCTTGAGTTTAGAGTTGAGCTGGCTTGAGCTTGAGCTTCAGTCATTACACCTTATAAAATAAAAGATGTTATTGAAAACTCACTATAGGCGTTTCCTGATTAAACCAGGATTGGAACTTTTTTTGGGCACTTTTGGTTCATGCACAGTCCTGAGTGTCTGTATGAAGAGCCAATTTAGTGTGCCTTCACTAAAGTTTGAACCCAGCTCAGCCACGCTCCCTAAGGCAGCAGTCAAGTTGTGTGTGCTTCCCTTCAGAAGCAGAAGCTTTAAATTCAGTCACCTTCAATCAATTGAAGCCTGTATTGGACTTCTCCTCCCTGGGGGGCATTTAGACGAGAGAGAAGGAATGGAGGAGAGAGAAGAGAGCAGAATATATAAAGAAGCAGAGTTCACCCTCAGTGAATTTGTCCCAGTTGGAGGTAAAAATCACAGGTTAATATCTTTGGTAATGGTTTATTTTGGTTGCTCACAGCTGTAGTGGTCATTCTGTGCCAGTAAACTAGCTTGAAATAACTTGCCTAGAAGTGTCATGCACATTCAGACTTTGCTTCTTCCAAAAAATTTAGTTGTATATTTGATAAGTTTCAAAAGTATTTTGGTGCGCAATGAATTGGTACCAATTGTCTGCCAATATTAGTTTAAAAAAAAGAAACAAATTAATTTAAAGTATTGGTTGATGTTTGATATTTAATTGCTCTTACTCATTTCACTTACAGGTGCATCTCAATAAATTAGAATGTCGTGGAAAAGTTCATTTATTTTAGTAATTCAACTCAAATTGTGAAACTCGTGTATTAAATAAATGCAATGCACACAGACTGAAGTAGTTTACGTCTTTGGTTCTTTTAATTTTGATGATTTTGGCTCACATTTAACAAAAACCCACCAATTCAATTCTAATTTGTTGAGATAGTGAATTGGTGGGTTTTTGTTAAATGTGAGCCAAAATCATCACAATTAAAAGAACCAAAGACTTAAACTACTTCAGTCTGTGTGCATTGAATGTATTTAATACACGAGTTTCACAATTTGAGTTGAATTACTGAAATTTTCCACGACATTATAATTTATTGAGATGCACCTGTCTAACGCTGACTTGAAATTAATTTTAAATCTTAAAAAACACTAATAATCTATAGCAAATTGCATAATTAATGTCCATTTTCATACTGCACCTAAAGTTGTGATGCTTAAATTGACTTGTAGCCTTTTTCTTTCATTTAGGCAACCGTATCAGTGTTATTTTAGTATTATTACTATTACCGTTTTTAATTTCAATTTTAGTTTAAGTTTTAGTAATTATGTACTTCTGTAATTTTTTGTTAGTGTTAGTTTTTATATATTTCTCTTTAGCTTTATTTTATTTAGTAATTCTAGTATTTTCAATTATACATTTTTTTACAACATTTATTTTTTCCCTTTACATTTAAACATTTCATCTAATATTTATTTTTAAGTTAAGCTTTATTTCAGTTGACAAAAACTATTTTAATCTTTTTTTTGTGTGTGTGTAGAATTTTGATATCATTAATTTATTGGTTATCAGCAATAACATGAAAATAATTATTGGCTAATTTGGTATTCGGCCATAATATTTAATATCAGTGGATCCTGATATGTACGTGCAGTCTTTGGCAGAGCAATGATTGTGTCCGATTAGACAAGGATACAGTTGTCGAGCATGCTTCCAGAAGGCCCTTGTGAGCTAGATGAATGCGACTAATGTGTGCAAGAGATTTGAAACTGTAACAATGAGGCTCTATTAATCTTTCAGTATGAAAGTCACGGGCCACATCCTCTACTCTTGCCTGCTGAGTTTCATTGACGTCCTCCTACTGAGTAGCACAGTGAGATGATGTAATGCTCAATCTGCTCATAAATATTGCCTGATTGAATTGATTTCGGATGGCACGATACCGTGTGGGTTTGTGTGTGCGGCTATTGCAATGAGCATGATACACATGGCCTACAGTAAATTACCCTCTGACTGGTAATCACTACATACACCATATTCCATCTGAGCAGCTGATCACTTTATTTAAATCTCCATGAATTGTGGTGTATATTAACTCATGTGGGTGAGAAGATGAGCTCTTAGAGACAGAAAACACGAAAGGTTCAGAGCGAGACATATGTCCACATTAGGGGTAGGCGGCAAGACCACGACCAGGATCGTGATAAGAGTAAATTTATATGATGGTAATAGACTATATGTGACCCTGGACCACAAAACCCATCATAAGGGTCAATTTTTCGAAATTGAGATTTACACATCACCTGAAAGCTGAATAAATAAGCTTTCCATTGATGTATGTTTTGCTACAACTATTTGGAAATCTGGAATCTGAGGGTGCAAAAAAAATCAAAATACTTAGAAAATCGCCTTTAAAGTTGTCCAAATGAAGTTCTTAGCAATGCATATTACTAATCAAAAATTAAGTTTTGATATATTTACAGTAGGAAATTTGCTAAATGGCTTCATGGACCATGATCTTTACTTAATATCCTAATGATTTTTGGCATAAAAGAAAAATCGATAATTTTGACCCATACAATGTATTTTTGGCTATTGCTACAAATATACCCCAGCAACTTAAGACTGGTTTTGTGCTCCAGGGTCACATATGTCAACCTAAAATGTTTTCGATATTATACAACTATGGTTATTTATTTAATTAGGCCTATTCCTTGTTTTTAGTATTTCCTTTTTGTTATTTTGTTTAGTAATTGTTTATTTGTAAGTTGATGGACACAAAACCAAAAGATACAATTATTTATATATTTGTATTTTTACAGACAGTTTTTTTCCGTAAGTGTCCTATATACAGATCTTTAATAATTTGTATCTTTTTATTTCTGCCACAGTGACAATGATAGTTGTAGATAAATGATCATTACAATAATAAAAAGATACAGTATGTATTAAGAATATTGTGGTAGTATAATTTAGCTGCTAGCTGCCTTTTTTAAATAAGATTTCACTTAAGCATGAATAGATAATTATACATTCAACAATATTATATTTCTGATATGAATGTCGCTTTACCTGTGCATATAATGACGTTGTTTGGCGTTTTTATTGATAGAGCTTATTTTTAAAGAACTGATAACCGATTAAGTGGAAAGTGTGCATATCAGTGTAAAAATATGCTAAATATTAACACATTTTTGTTGCTAGGCAGGTTATACCATCATGTTACTCAGCCCTAGTCCAGGTATGGAAATGGTATGGGTGTGATTGTGCTTTGACAGTCATAAAGAGTGACGGCAGCACCAGCGAATCAATAACGGCCCTCAGCATGGCCCTGACAGACAGATGGCAAATTGAAGTGTAGCGTGGCTGCAAGACAAATCGACACAATCAGATCTGCAGGAGAAGAATAGCTGTTAGGAACAAATGCGCACACACATTCCAGTTGCACAGAAGATGGGCCCAAGACAAATAATGTAATTCATTCAGTGGCAGGGAGATGGAAAGCAACACAGGAGCCATGATGGGAAAACTGAGAGAAAAAAATCATTATAGGAGGTAGATGGTGGATGAGACGCAGTCAATATTAAAACTATGCTTTTACTCGTGCTTGGATCACACGTTCTCCTCTATCTGTCGCCCCATTGTTCCCTCTCACGGTCTGCCGTTCATTTTTTACTGCCTCTTGAACTTGAAGCTTCTGTCCCCCGTCCCTCACTGTTTTCTTTGTCTAAAGTGTGTCTGTTCTTTCGCCTGCTAAAGTACCATTGTTTACTGTGCATTGTGGATCCATTTGGTCTGTGTCTCTAAGCCATCGCTGTGCCTAAATATGCCCATTTTACTACTGTATAGGATGCGAAAAGCCGTATGTGTGTTGCATTTCAAATAGTGAAAAATAGAAGAAATTGTAGTATTCTGAAACAGGTGAACATGAATCTGTCAACGTTTTATTATGTTTGTTGTTGTACATATTATGGCAGCTCAGAAATTAAATGTTCGGTGAGTGGCACTGAAATTTGAATGCTCTAGCACAGTGTTTCCCAACCGGGGTGCTGTCTGTTGAGAGCAGGGGTGCCGTGTAAAAAAACTTTTTTTAATATTTTTAAATTGCTAAAATGTTCAAAAGAGCATCTATTATATAATATCCATTTCTGATGTTGCCAATAATTAGAGATGCACCGAAATTTCGGCTGCCAAAAATTAGTTCACCACTCAGGTTTCACTTTCACGTGGTGTGATGCTCTGCGTATTATCCCGCTCTTATGCGTGTGCGCTCAGCTCAGTCGCTCCACTTGTATACCGTTCATGCGAATCGGAAGAGCAAGGTCCACTCAAGAATTGAGCCGACAGGAAACATCGATGTAGTACAGTATTGTTTCTGTCTGCAATAGCACTGTGTTGTAACATGGTGTGGTATATGGGCAACTCTGGTAATGCTGCCCTCTCATTCATTGATCTGCTAACCGCTCACATGTTCTGATAATAATAGCTTTCTAGAACTAAACATTATTTGGATTATTGGAAAAAAAAAATGTGTTAAATATTTTAACCCTACTGTTAGACCTACCTGAAAAACTAAAAAGCAATTTATTTAATTCGAAGGCCTGTCGTTATTTTTTATTTGTGCTATCATTATTAATTTCTTTATTTGTACTTATTTTATTACTGACTGCTTACTTGTCATTTTTTTATTCAATTCAAAGTTTGAAATCAAGCTATCTCGTGCTACTGCACCAAAATTACCCCACTGTAAAATTAAAAAAGCACTGAGTGAGCAAACATTTGTGAGATAGCTAGTTATAATGGTAATTAAATAATGGTTACATATGTATAAAAGCCTACATTAAAATCTGTCATATAAATTGGTCTCTTCATTAGAAATTAGCCTACTGATTGCCACCATTGATGGACAAAATTGTTTAATAATATTAAAAATATCTGTATGACATTATATTCTGCAGTTCTTCCCTGTTGTACCGATTATCTACACTTTTCAAATTATTATATCGAAGTTAGAAATTCAAATATTGTGACAAAATTAATTTTGTAGGGTGCCACAAGTTTGTTAAAATTTCCAAAGGGTGCCGCGACTAAAAAAAGGTTGGGAAACAGTGCTCTAGCACATTTGAAATTAACATACATCTACCATTTCTAAATCCTACGCTTAACCTTGCTGATAGTGTTAATAAAAGCAAACATATGGTTAAAAACACATGCTGAAGCAACCATGCCCTTTTTGCTTGCTTTGCTTGCTTGCTGTAATCATAGTTTGTGTGAAAAGGAATAAAAGTTGTTCGTGTTTTACTGACACTCGTGTTAATATCAGCTGGAAACTACAGTATGTATAGGTACGTTTTTGCAGTTTATTCAAAAAAGTAGGTAGAGGAACATTTCTTCAATGAGCCTGTTTTGAAAATAGTTGTAGTGAACCTGCTTGACTTGAAAGGGACTTTGGAAATACCCGGATGACCTACTGTGCATCCAGTGGACACTTTCTGTCCCGTGAGGGCGTGGGAGAGGAGAAAGTGAAGAACTGCAGTGCACATGATATCATAAGTCATTTGACAACATGGCAGATGTAGTATGTAATGGTCGACCAAAACAGATTTTATTGACGGACAATGCCAATGCCGTCTTAGAGAACAGGGTGGCTGATGATACTAATGATACTAAGACAGTAAATAACACATGCTGCAGTGAAATTTATATTTATTTTACATAGTATTTACTAAATAGATATTATGAAAATGAATTAATATAAAAAATTGTGAACAATGAAAAAATAAATCTGTAAAATCAACAGATTTATACTTAGGGTAGCACTCTTTTGTAATCCTATTGTAGTATTTTTCACAAGCAAAGAGGCTCAGGTGATGGCGTTCTTAGTGCTGTCAAAATAAAAGTCCTCTTTCTGAAACTTATTGGCCAAACAGAAGAACTGATCAGTCAATGCAAAAAAAAAATTCAGGATATATATAGGTCTTGGCAATATATCAGTCAAACACTTATAGAACATACTTTTTTAAAAGTCAAGAAGTAAGTTATTTCAGATGCAGCTCATGTTTGTCCCTTCGGCTTGTTTCTGGACAAGAAGTAAGAATAAGACAAATGAAAACATGTCCATCTCTATCTCTTTCCCTATCTCTTTCTGTTTTGTTGGCTCTTCTGGGCTTTTGCATCCATCTTGCTCTCTCATTCGTGGTTGCCCACTTGTTTTTCTGCCACATGTTTCCCTCGATGTTTCTCATTTGTGGACTGAAAGTTGCTGTTTGAATAATCATGTTTGTACTTCTTAATGGTAAGTTCTCTTTCTTATTCTGTGATTCAGCCAGAGCTTATCTTTTATAAACACTCTGCTCGTCTCCCTATCTACCCCCTCAGCACACACACACACACACACACACACACACACACACACACTTTTCAGTCCCCTTGCTTGATTTATGTTGACCCCTCAAGCTAATGAAAAATACAGAAAAACAACCACGGCACAACATTAAATCAGCCTAGACTTCAGCTGTTACAGTTGAACCACCACATTTGTTTGACTTCTTGTGTCTCGAACAGTTGATGTTAATGACAAACCTCAAGTGCTTCACAGCTCCTCTGCTATTATATCCATCGCTATCCGTCATCTTTGTGGAAATTGCATTGACTTCTGAAATGCATGTTACTCACAGATATTTTAATGTGACACATCCCCAGATGACAATTCACCCTGGACCGGTTGGCATGGTGTGTGTTTTTCGAGCTGTCATTACCGGGGCAATCCGCCGAGGTTGAGAAATAGCTTTGACAAATGAACGGTTAGGGGTCAGGGCGCACTCAACTTTACAGTGCAATGACGAGCCCCTTATTCCCCCACGAGGATGAATCAGACACGCTTTGAATTAAAGGAAAGCAAAGAGGGAGGGATGCGATCTGAAAAGCTTAAAATGAGATCGCAATGCTCCCTTCAAGCAGACTGAATTAAATGAAAGAGGGAGAGATTTCGTCATTATATAATCTTGGAAGCCTTGTGATTAGAAGGGCTACCGCTGGGATTTTATTTCTCTCAATTTCCCATCAGGCCCTGTCCCAATCCTTCACATGATTCCTGTAATTAAAAGGCATCGCGTAATTGTTATGCCTGTTGAGGACCTGTTGAGCAGCATGTACATGTGTACTTACTTGTAAGTCATCCAACAGGTAGAGAACTAGATCTAAGGCAATGTCTTTGCGCCTCCATAAAACAAGCAAGTTCTTTGAAACATATATCCTTTTAAATCATTTTCATGAAAAATTTAAATCTAATGACTCTACAAATGTAATGAGATGTAACTTTCAAGGAAAAGTAATGCATCATTTCCTCACATCTTTCAAACAGTTTTTTTGACAAATAACATGAATTAATTCCTACACTGTAAAAAATGACTGTGAATTTAACTGTAAAAGACTGTAAAAATGCTACAGTAAAAACCTGTTAAATGGTTAACGGTAAATTCCCCTACTATATACGGTGAAAAACTGTATAGGATATTACATGTATTGGACATTCATTTCACGGTAGTATACCGTTTTTGGAAGTGAAAAAGACCGTATAATTTACAGTGAATAACCGTAAATTGACATTCCCAGAATTCCCTGCGTTAAATTTCAAATTTGATGTTTTTTTGTTGAAATAACTGTTTCTTCTTAGTTTTTTCTTAGCGGTTTTGTATATTAGAGTTGTGTGTTACACCTAATGTTGTTAAATTACTGTTTATTGCATTATTTCAGTTTCATGTGTGTTACCATGATGGTGTTTGGTGTTTGGGTGAATGACACTGTGCACCTTCTATATATGCTATTATTTAAAAGCTGCTTGTGATGGGGTTTGGTTCATTTGGTGGTTATCAGTGTATTATAAAGGTACAAAACAGATTTCAGTACTTCAGTAGGTTGGTATATTAACATTTTATCAGTTAATGAAATTACAGTATTTAACTGTAAATTTAAGTTAAAATCGTAAAACCTAAAACGCTGTTACCGTATTTTTTACCATAAATTTTACAGATTTTTCTTACAGTGTAAGTGTCATTATGTTTTTGACATTTGACACCCTGGACTAGCTATGTTTTGTCAAAAATGACAAAGTAGCTGATATTTCAAAGACTTACTGACCTTGATACAGAGTCATGAGGGGTTACATATATGAATCGCTTAGTGCACCTTTAATGAGGCTTTTTCGTTATAAAATCAGGATAGTTGTATTACCTTAGTCACTTTCTTTCTTGCATGCTTATTTTTTTTCTTCCTTTTTTTAACTTTTTGCCCACATCGAAAATATTAAAAATATTTAATTTCTTGAAATTAAAAATATGTTCATCATAGAAAAGGTGTGTTCAGGTCTCTGAATTACATTTTTGATTTATTTTTAAATAAATTAAATTAATGTCTGTTAAATTAGGCTAATTAAAATACATTTATTTCATATCAATTAATAAGTCGTCAGTTTCCCTCCTGATCCATTACATGTGTGGAAATGCACAAATAGTGATTCCTGTTATTGAAACACAAGACTGGATACATTCCATAATGGGAGTTGCCTGTTGAGTAGCATATGTATATTTACATTTGAGCGTTGAACCACCCCGCAGGT
Organism: Sinocyclocheilus grahami; assembly: GCF_001515645.1. Lineage (NCBI taxonomy): Eukaryota > Metazoa > Chordata > Actinopteri > Cypriniformes > Cyprinidae > Sinocyclocheilus > Sinocyclocheilus grahami. The sequence continues at coordinate 2,382,025 of NW_015505219.1, read as the reverse complement.
TAAGATCATAGATCTAACAGAATCTATTAGCTCTCCAGGGTGTAAGTATATTTGTGTAGTCTGAGTGTGAAGCATCCTAGTGGGAGTTTACTGGTGCGGTCATTTGTGTATGTGCTTGTTTTTGTTTGTACTGTATGATGAAATGGACTTTATACATTTGTACGTCTGTTGTCTGTCTTTGTTACAGTCTGTCCAGAGGCACACATTTGTGTCTGAAGCAAAATAAATGCGCATGTTTCTATGTAGTGTCCTCACAGGCATGAGCAGGCGACTGCCATCCACACAAGCAAATTACCATATGTGTGCATTTGTGTAAGTTAAAATGAACATATCTGGCCTGAGGACATGTGTGAGTATCACTTACTGTATGTAAACGAGCCATCTATGAACTGGTTTTCTTGGTGTCACACCTTTTTTTGTCATTCCATCAGGTGGCATTGGGAGGCACACTTGTGTGAGTGCACCTGTGGCTTTGTTTGTGTTCTTTTGAACATGGTAAGAAAAGATATTGAAATACTTAGAGCTGAATAGATAATTTCGCCTTTCTGTAGATGAAAACAGCTTGCTTACCGAACAAATTCACCACTGAATGACAGAATCCGCACTCATTTGAGAGCGATGCTTGTCGGAGAACTAAAGCTGAGGGCAAATTATCAGCCCGCTTCAGTCTGCGCTCTCAGCAGGGGTAGGCCTAGTCTATGCACTTTGTACAAAGCACCGCTTGAGGACGTTCAAATGTATGAGACGTGTGCGCCGGTTCTTCTCTTAATATTTAATGTAAGCGTGCGTTTTGATAGCCGGCCGTAATTACCGCTCTGCCTCGCGCTATAACTCAGTCATCTTTCGGAGTGCCAGTGTTATTTTTAGATTTTATTAATGATAATTTCCTCCGACACAAACAGTACCCTTTCTCCACCTCATTTCCTCTACTCCTCCTTCTTGTTTTTAGCCGTTTTCTTTGAAAGAAGTGGTGGCATTATGTTCCTGGCCCTTTTCTTTGAGATTTAGATGCAGATGGGGGAAATTGAAGTGCTTAACTACAAACAAGAGTAAGGAGAAAAGATGGCAAGTGTGTCTGCACTCTATATGTCTGTGACTGTCTATTTTTTTTTCATTGAATCATTATTCATTTATCATTGAATAATATAATTTGGCCTATATTCCAAAGTCTTTATTTGTATGGCAGCCTTTGAAGCGCCACTATATAGCTAAACACTTTAAAACACGCCTCAGTTCTTTGTTTGCTCAAACCAGATCTTCACCTGACCTGCTTGTTGTTCTTTTATTTCAGCAGCCACCACCCATCTGTCTGTTTAGTCTTATTTTGTTGTATCTCTCTACACTACATTTCTAAACTTTTGTATCCTTTTTTCTTCTCTCCATTCAGTCCCTTATTTTCTCTTCCCATGTGGCGGAGAGCTCAGGTGGCTTTGGGAACATTATTTGAATAAAGGTTGACCATGGGAGCGCGAGTGAATGGAAGGAAGAGAAGGTAGATAAAGGGCAGAAATAAATGTGTGTAACTAGAGGAGGGCGAGGAGTCCCTTTTATTTCTTCCTCTTTCTCTCGTTCCTTCTCTCCGGAGACAGGGCTTTAGAACTGTGTGAAAATCAATCACTTTACTCTTTCAGTCTGCTCTCCTCTCCCCTCTTTCATCTTCCTCTCCCTCTACCTTGTTTTGTGTACGCTTGCATCTTTCTTCTCAATACATCACTTCAGCACGTCTATGCTCTTTTCAAAGTGGAGAGTTTATGAAGTAAGCAACATTAGAGTACAAGACAAAGTTTTATAAAAACCACAGCGTTATATACCACAGAAACATCTGTTTCAATAACATGGATGGCATTCTAAGATAGACCCATCCTTGTGGCTTTAACCAGTGTGTGGTCAAAAGTTGAGTCATTAAATGGTTGATTTAACCCATCAGTGCACGCATAATCCTTCGTTTGGTTTTATGGGTTAATTTAACCCCAGGCTTTGTTCGTCAGAGAGCTCCCTGCGTGTTGCCCGAGGGCAGAGAGACACTTGGCAGAGAACATGAGATACTAAACGCCCTACATGCTTGAACAGCTATGGCTTATAATATAATTCATCCGTGTTTAAAAGTTGAGGGTTGGTATTTCAACTTTTTAATACAGTAAACAGCAATATTGTGAAATATTAGTTAAAATGGCTTTATTCTATTTGAGTATATTTTTAAAATGTCATTTATTCCCGTGAAAGCAAAGCTGATTGTTCAGCATCATTACTCCAGTCTTCAGTGTCACATGATCCTTCAGAAATCATTCTGATCTGATGCTCAAGAAACATTATCATTGTTGACAACAGCTGTACTGCTTAATATTTTTGTGAAAACCGTGATACATTTTTTTCCAGTATTCACTGGACGTGGCCTTTTGATTACTATGGCTCTTAGTGGTGGGAAACAAACAAACAATTAAATAATTATAAGAATCTGATATTTTACCTCATAATACTGTATTGATTATTTGGGGGGGGGGGGGAAATTTAAAACTTCAATACAATATATCACAATATATATCAGCAATATCGCCACTCCTAATGAGCTCTGTGTACCTTTGCTGCATTTTTTATGCCATGGTTTCTGTTCTGAAAGGTCTGTTGAACAGTAGTTTGTCAAGTGCTGATGTATTGTGTAATCAGTCTTTTATAGTCCATATGCTGAGAAATGCGTTACGCTGTCTTGCCTTGAACTTTACCATATTGGGTGTCTTGCATCTCTATTTTGAGCTGTTTAGTCTATATACATATATACTTTTTTCTTTATGCTCTTTCTCTCTCAACATTGCTTTCTGTTACCATAGCACTGTTTAAGAAATATTTCTTTCTTTCAGGTTCAGCTGTTTTTCTGAATCCTATACCTCACTGCTTTCTTCCCGTTGCTATGGTTTTCTCATCATGTGATGTTGTTCTTCTCCATACTATCATCTCGTCCTCTTCAACAGTGACTGTTCAGTTGTTTTCCTCCTCTTCTTGTCATCCTCTCCATCTGTGTGATCTCTCATCCTTGTTTCCACCAGTTCTCTTCCTTCTTTCATCATTCTCCTCTCACGCTCTTCTGGACTTCTTTCTCTCTCTCTCCATACATCATGATATGTCCCAGTTCTGACGGGGGCCCTCGAGGGCCAGTTCCTTAATGAATGTGAGTACCACATGAATATTTCATGCGCCTTGTTCCTGTTTACTTAATGACAGTCCTAATTCAAAGGCCCACTGATTAAAATGTCATTTTTATTTTGTTAGATGTTTTCTTGTTTTTCTTATTTGCTCAAGATGAGGTTTGTTTGTTTGCTTAAGCAGCATGTTTATGAAAGAACGAGCAAAAGATTTGCGAGGAGCAGATACTGTATTTCAACTTTGATGCATGGATCGTGTTGTGCGAATGTTTGTGTATTAGTTTAGTGATACAGTATTTCAGCTTGTCCTCATTTTTCTGTTGTTTTGTTCTTTGTCTGTTTTCTCTCGCTTTTCTTCTCTCCAGAGACACAAATACACCGCTGCAACATTTCCTTCATCAGAGAGACTGAGAGAGACGCACCTCAGCACGATTGTTCTGCTTGTTCTCTCTGACACACTCTTCATTTTCCTCCAAGATCTTTCATTCCCCTTCTTGCCTCTTAGAGTCTTGTTTTTGCTGTCTCTGTTTTTGATTTACTTGCTTTCTTGTGGTCAGTGGCTGGTGGTTGTAACCCTCTCTGTCTAGCCTCTTCAGAAGGTTTTGAAGTAGCTGTTTGTGCGCCGTGTATCCACCTGGAGTGTATTTGCGTGCTCTTTAACAGCGCAACAGCTGAATCGGATCAGCGGTCCTCTGTGTTTACGTTCGTCTTTGATTCCAAGTCTCTATTTCCATCTGTCCTCGACTGATCTCTGAATTTGTGTTTTTTCCTCCTCTCTGATCCCGTCCTCCTTCTATCATTTACAGCATACATATCTCTTGCCTTAACATCTTCTACCTGCAGTCATTCCTCCAGATATTCCCTCATTTCTCACTCCATCCCAGCTCTGTGTCCCCTGATAGCCTCAGCATGTAAAAATGAAAGCAAGAGAAGTAAGAAAAAAGGAAGACATCTCTCCCTCCTCATTTCTTGCATTCTGCCTAGCCAGGAGGACAGTTTTGTAACATTTCTTATAAGAAAATGACAGGGTAAGGATTTCAAGGGATTGTTCACTTCACTCATAAATGAAAATGCTGTCATTTACTCATCCTTGTGTCGCTCCAAAACCTTATGTTTGTCTGTCTTCTGTAGAGTGCAGAAGGTGAAATTTTGATGAATGTCCCGATCGCTCTCTTCCATGCATTAGTTTTCTTGGTGAATAAGGCTTTAAAGCTTTGAAAAGGATGTAAAGGCACTATAAAAGTATCTTAAAAATCTCTGCCACACCCAGATTGAGTCAGTCCATTCGATTCATGAATGAATCTGTCAGACTCTTTCAGATTTATGAACTGGATCAACCGCTTCATTCAAATGCTGGCTACAATGATTCATTCACATATCATATGCTATGGCTTTCATGAACTCTAATGAACATGAAGGTGAGCAACGAAGTCAAGATTTTTGGTGAATAATGACTTAAGGCTAGAATACATTACACAGCTTTTAAAGAACAGACTTTGAAAAACTAGGCATCACACACTTGCTGGCTTTGTAAATGGTTACAGAGAAAAACTGGGCCTCATACACTGAACAACGGAGGATTGCATGCTATCATACTTTCAAGTCGTTCCAAACACATCAAATTCTCATTGCTAGGAGGTGCATGACATAAAAAAAAATGTGTTCTAACATCAGCTCAAAATATCAAACGTGTTTGATGTCCTCAGACTGGACAGAATCAGTCTGAAGCTAGTGATGCACAATATTATCGGAATCGGCCGATAACGGCTTAAAATGCAAATATCAGCATCGACCCGATATGAAAAATTATGACGATATGCCTTGCCGATAAGACGAATAGCTCACATGTGCTCAGGGTGTGATAGTGATAAGGTCATGTCAGCAGTGTGGTCATTCTTGAAGCAAACTTTTACCTGAAGGATGACTAGATTCACTGTTTTGGATCGCTGCATTTAATCTGAGAATGCAAGTACAGAATGACGTGTCTGTGTGCGATAGAGTCAACAGTCACCAGTGCGAGCAGCAGCAGCAAGCAATACAATTAAAGTAAAATACGCAAATAACAAAGATTGTACTTCTGATTAAATAATGTCATAAAATCACAAATATGTTTTGATTTAAGGTCAGAAACAAGACACTTGTAAATTAAATTATTTTATATATACAGATTATTAATGTGTAATATGTTTTTTTTTCAAATTATGAAACCTTTAATACAAGGAGCTCTAAGAGATTTTCAGAATTTGTACAACTCTTTTGCTTTAGACCATCTACAAATGTTAAGTCTTCAAATAAAATGCTAAGGTTACCACTGCATCTGTCAGGAAAAAAATGCAGTGATTGATTTATAGTTATAGTTATATACTTTCAATGTACTCTCATTATAAAATAAAATCATTGTTGTTTATTTAATTCTCACAAGTAAGTTTTTGTTAAAAACTAACCAAAATGAAAAATATTTAGTTTATAATCTCTGCACAAGAGAGACTTGGTGTTGTTTCCAAACAATATTGGCATCGGCCAAAATGAGTGGAAAAATATCTGCAAATCGGATATCGATAAAATCCAATATTGTGTATCCCCATCTGAGTCTATGTTCATCATACACGCTCAGAAAAAAGGTGCAAAAGCTGTCGCTGTGGCAGTACATTTTCAAAATATGTACCATTTGTGCACTAATATGAACACTATAGATACAAATATACCTTTAAAGTTGACATAGCATGAAAATCGGACTTTTCCAGGTTTTAAGTGCTATAATCAGGTCCCCGGTGCATTTTCCGATTTCGCTCCCTTGGTGACGTGGCAAAGGGATCTCATTATAATATTACTGCCCCTTAATCTGTAAGTTTCCACCCACGGCACCGTTATTGTGTTTTCGCAAGTGACAACGGTGTACCAGCTCTAATGCCATGGCGAAAGTTTGAGCAAAACATGCTAACTGTTCTGTCTTTGGCTGCACAGAACACTATTTACAGTCCCAGCCTCAGAGGAAACAACAGAACAGTGGATTTATTGATTTATTTACTGTATATTGCTGCTGCCACACAGATCTAAAATAAATATGCGATTTATTTCCCAGCTGTTTACCTTCACAGACATAACCGACTCGCATAAAACTCGTGTGTGTTTTTAACAAACTTTTATGTGAAAGAGAACTTAGTTTAGTACTCGCATGCGGTGACAGCCGCTTTCTGTCCGTGTGCTTTGGGTGTGTGCTCTCAGAAAACTATATATCAGAAGTTTAAATTCATATGGTTTAAAACGCATGATTTCAGCGCGATAAACATGATAATCAGAACCAAAACAGATGTTTTTAGCAGGTACAAGTTCTAATGGCGTAGCTCTATTCATGAAAAGGGGGCGGGGAGCAGCAGCTCATTTGCATTTAAAGAAACGGGTCCGAAAAACAGCGTGTTTCTGCTTCCACTCAAAATAGGCATTTTAAAAATGATATAATAAATGATCTATGGAGTATTTTGAGCCATAATGTGTTTTTTGAATATTAAAGCATGTCAACATATTCTGTTACACCAAATACACAAAATAATGATCTTTAAAAAAGCATCATGACCCCTTTAAGGTACTAATATGCACGCTTCAGGGGTAAATAAGGTGTACTGTTTGAAAGGGTGACAGCTTTTGTACCTTTTCGTCTGTGTGGTGTGCACTATTTAATTTCCTGTGAAATTAACTACAAAACTCTGAAAAATCTGGGCGAAAGTCATATAGTGTATTGCAGCCTTTAAATTTTGGTCTGTTTGTCAAGAAAATCTGTCAAATGGGTTCAGAAGACTTGTAAAATAGTGTTCAAATCGCACTGACCGCTTATATGGGACTTTTATGTTGCCTTTGTGTCCTTTTTGAAGCCTGAAAGCTTTAGTACCCATTCATTGTAATTGCATGGAAAACGGCAGCACAATGTTTCTCATTGTGCTCCATAGAAGAAATGGACGACATGAAGGGTGTGTATATAATGACAGAAACTTCATTTTCAGGTGAATTATTTATTTAAGGGAGTGAGAGAAAGTGATTTGAAAACTTGTCAGGCAGTGCTTTGCTGTGAAGAGGAATGGGCAGAGAGATGAGAAGGTGTCACACTCACTTCACTCAAAAGCAATTGATGGTCAGTGTGGTGTGCACTATTTAATTTCCTGTGAAATTAACTACAAAACTCTGAAAAATCTGGGCGAAAGTCATATAGTGTATTGCAGCCTTTAAATTTTGGTCTGTTTGTCAAGAAAATCTGTCAAATGGGTTCAGAAGACTTGTAAAATAGTGTTCAAATCGCACTGACCGCTTATATGGGACTTTTATGTTGCCTTTGTGTCCTTTTTGAAGCCTGAAAGCTTTAGTACCCATTCATTGTAATTGCATGGAAAACGGCAGCACAATGTTTCTCATTGTGCTCCATAGAAGAAATGGACGACATGAAGGGTGTGTATATAATGACAGAAACTTCATTTTCAGGTGAATTATTTATTTAAGGGCGTGAGAGAAAGTGATTTGAAAACTTGTCAGGCAGTGCTTTGCTGTGAAGAGGAATGGGCAGAGAGATGAGAAGGTGTCACACTCACTTCACTCAAAAGCAATTGATGGTCGTTTACCTACTAACAACCCCAATGAAGCATTCACTGTCCCTCGATTCCTCTCATCTTCTCTCTCTCTCTCTCTTTCTCTCTGTATTTCTTTTGATTTCTGTCCATCCATCTGCTCACTCCATCCCTCAAGACTAAAGTTAGTCCTCACAATATTTTATCATTTCTTCATCCGTCTCTCCCACTGAATTTATTTGCTATTGCGTCGTATCGACTCTAAATTGAATTATTATATTTTGGTGCATCCTATCGCTGCTTGCCACCCTTTTAAGTGTTTTTATGCTGTCACTGCTTTTCCTTCAAAATATTTCATGAATGAAAGTAGTATAAAAGTGAGGGTGTGTGTTTGTGGATGTGTGTATGAGCGATAACAGTCGGCACACCCATTTACATGAAGCTGTTCTGAATTTCTGAGAACTTTGAAGCCCTTGACTAACTCCAGAGCACTACTCTCACTCACACACAACCCTCAGTGTGTGTGTGTGTGTGTGTGTGTGTGTGTGTAGTAGGAGAGCTGGTAATACCGTGGTATGTGAGACCATGCTGCGTTAGTGTCACACTGGTGAGCAATTTGTTGCCAAGCAACTCTGCTGTGTACTCTCTTGAGTATACAGCTAACTGTTGTATATATGCCAGCTGAAATGACCAGCTTAGACAAATCTCCGCCCACTGACTGTTCAAGCACTGTTTCATGCATACTGCAAATAAAGCCGCTGAAATGGTGAGTTCCAATCAGATTGCATTGTTTTCTGCATTTTTGGGAGTCATATATTTTTGCCAGTCCACCAGGAAATTAAGTCATGTTTATAAGTTTCTACACTGAACCCTCTTTCAAGAAAGAATTAGGGTGCAGTTACATTTGATCATCCAGTTACTTAATTAGATATACATGCAATCTGGAATATCATAATGAGGCAGAAACAGCAGATTTTGCAATGTGTTAAGTTGGTCTTGAGGATTCGCCAAGTTGACCAGAAGAAAGTTGTTTGGTTTTAAAGTGACTTCTGTGTGAGCTATGCTTCATAGGAAATGGACCTTTTTACATGCTAAATTTCATATTGCTAATGATCGCACCTTTAGTCAAAATCAGAACAAAATCAAATTGGGTTTATGTTCCATAACAGTGCAATATTGTAGTCACAGGATATCTATAGAGAATATAGATATAGTACAGTACAGAATGTAGAACAAAAAAGGTTTATGACATTAGATTTTTTAAAAGATATTCAATAGTTAGCGGGTAAACAATGCATCATTTAACAGAACTAACTGTTGCTGGTTACTTTACATGTTGCTCAGATGTTTACTTCCTTTGGGTTGTAAGCGTAAGATTGGACCAGCATGCATTTATATATAGGTTCACGCTGGTTTATGGTGGTTTGGTGCTGAACTAACTGTTAGATCAGTATATGGTAGTATGCTGTTCACCAGCAAAACAGTTAACCTGACAGATTGCAGGTAAACGTACTTCACAAGCCAAGTAATTAGCTAAATATGTTTTTGCAGCCCCACAATTAGATACTGATACAGATTTCCTGATTCAATATCATTCTGAATCATAAACTCTTAATTCTGCTCAGTTCGATTTCAATCGGGTTTGCTTTTATTATGGGTTAATTCTGATATATATTCAGTTATGTCCATTTTACTTAAATATGAAAGACATTCTCTCTCTGCTAATGCCATATACAGTATTTGTTTCGGACTGATTCAAACCAGTGACTCATCTTTTTGAACTATTCATGAAAAGAACTGGCTCGTAATTGTCATTCTTTTTGAAAATCGGACTACACTAGTCATTGTTGTTTTCGCGTGCAGTTGAGGACAACTCAATAGTAAGAAGATTCTTCTCATTATTTGTGAGACTGTGTTTTTTGTACTGTGTACTGTGTACTATTTGTACTGTGTTTTATTGCACCATGTTCAATACAGACTGCAAGCTCACATTCACAACTCGAGTAAAATATGATTTATTTTTCCATGGCATTGAATATTCTGCAGCACTGTGGCTAAAAAGCAATGCAGGAACACTGTTTGTTTATACACATACATTTATTTTAGTAAATAATATCACTAATAATGTTCAGTAACCTAAGTTACCAAAGAGGAATGTGTTTCTATGTCCATGTGTGATGAACACAAGGAGAAGCTTCACAGGAGAGAAAAAACTTTTTTTGGCCCTTGTCAGTATGCTGTCCCCTCAGGACTTTTGTTTGAGGATTGGTTCTGACACGCTAACATTCAAACACACAACCACATACACACAAACATGGTGTCGGTCAGTTAGACTTCAATCCCTTTTATCCTCACAGACACCTCACACACACACACACACAAAACAAAAACAAGACTGATGTTTCTATAAAAAGATTTCCTTACTGAGAGAGTGAATGAGAGAGAGACGGAAAGACTAAAGATGTAATTGGGCTTGTTGCTGGCTGCTTGTGATGCAGGATCATATAAAGCTGAAATCCAGGTCCATTAGAGCTCAGTTTAAGCTTCTTAATCCATCCCGTTCCAGCACTGCTCCCCTATTAGCACTCCAAGCATCATAATTATAGCTGCTTGCTGGGCCTGCATATGTGGACATGCGCCCTGCTTTTTCTCTCACATACTCCACCGTTCGCCATCCCTTAGAGCCACGGGTTCTCAGACAGTGTGCTTCCTCTGGTCTCAAGTTACATTTAAGCCTTTGTGTAAAATGCTCAAGTCATACACAGAAGTAGTAGCGAATAGTCAGTCAGTAGTATGAGATATCCTATAATAATGTGCACAATGCTAACAGACATGTAATTAAAACAGGCATCTTCAAACTGAGATTTGTGAACAATTGGAGGTTTTCAGACAATTTCAAAAAGAAAAAGTGAAATATTTACAGAAATGTTCATTTCATAATATTTTTTAATCGTATCATTGTATAATTTTTCTGATAAAAGCTATAGGTCATTGTTAATTAGACATTTTCAGCAGCCATTACTCCAGTCCTCAGTGTCACATGATCCTTCGAAATCAATATCGTTTGGGTGTTCAAAGAACATTTTATTATTAATGTTGAAAACTAATGAATATTATACATATGTCAAATGTATGGAAGCCCATTTCCGCCACTGAATAAAAAATAAAAAAGGTAATTGCAACTTTTTATCTCACATTTCTTACTTTTTTTTTCTCGCAATTATGTATTTTTTCTCGGAATTCTGAGATATAAACTCGCAATTGCGAGAAAAATTCAGAAAATACTCGCAATTGTGAGTTTATATCTCACAATTCTGAGAAAAAAAGTCTGAATTGCAAGATATAAACTCGCAATTGCAAGAAAAAAAGTCGCATTATAAGTCGAATTATGAAATAAAAAGTCGCAATTACCTTTTTATTTTTTATTCAGTAGCAGAAACGGGCTTCCATATATTTGACAAATGTATATTTTTACGTTAGAAACACATTATCTAACCAAGCCAAAGCCATCAAGGTATTTAGAATGATGAGTCTCTCGCACCTGCAGTAATAACTCATTTCTTTTTGGCACTGCACAAATTACAAAAGCAGATTTGGCCCCTGCGGCTAAAAAACACTAAATATCGATGTGCTCTTGCCGCTGAAACTCTTTGCAGTCTGTTAAATAGGCGAGCAGACATGCGATTCAATGTGCTGATTTGTTCTCTACACCTCACTGGAGCGCTTTCTGAAAGCTGCGTCTGGTATGGCTGAATCCTACAGCTGCTCTGGATTAAACATATTTAGTAGATAGATTGATGCCTGTGATGCTGCGATACACCAGAGCGGCGGTCTCCTCGGCACTAAGGCCCACCCAACTCTTCTACAGATGGGATAACTGGTTTGGATGGCAGCGGTTGCCGGGGAGGTCCCTCTTTGATCTGCTTCTCTGGGCTTTTGATTTCAGGCCAGGCGAGTCTGAACTACCTGGCACCAGCATCAGCACTGAGATCTCTCGGATGTTTTGTTCCGCCGTTGTTATCGATGTTTGATTTTTCCGTAAGTAACCACCTGTGTTGTTGTAAACAAAGTGGTTATAATGATGGCATTCTGTGAATTGTTTAAATGAGTCTTTTCTTATCTTTAACTACACTTCTGCCTCAATATTTTGAGAATGAATTTGAAATGCATCCAGTGAATGTTCCCATGAAAATCCGAGGGGAAAAAGATGCGGAAAAGCAGTGTGGAAAAGCAATTTTAGGTTCAAGCCAAGACAATACTGGCAGATGTTCTGGCATGTATAAAGCCTCATAGAATATGAACTTATTTTATGCTGCTGAGTAATTTAACATGTTTAGGAGCTGGGTTGAACACAGCTTAGAGTCAACACTGGACCAGATCCTTTTAACTGAGTCTTGTTTAAAAGTGAATGAGGAGTTATCACCACATAAAATTACTAGAATAGACTAAAGTTGGCAAAAGAGGTGCACAAATTGAGCATGCTTTTTCAAATGAAAACAATTATGCGAACTTAATAGTTAAAGAGAGCTGGACTGTAACTGCTGTAATTTTGTTGTATGAAAATCAGGCTTGTAAAACAGATTGTTCTGGCTTTTAAACAGTATTGATGAGCCACATTTAAACCCGAAAAGCAAATATCTGACTGCACATTAATTCAGTTGCTGTACAGTATATATTGAATTGGGTGTGTTTTTTCTTTGTTATTTGGCCTGAACAGTTTATAGTTAATGAGCTAATGAGCTGGGGTACCAGGTGGAAACAGTATTTCAGATTGTTGCGATTATTGAACTTTGGGGTATTTTGTCATATACCTGTGAACACAGTAGGATTTTAGAGGTTTTACACTTGGTCTCAAACAGCTGGTTTATTTTTGTCTTGTTTGTATCTCAAACCAACTGCTAATTTTTGTGATCTGATTAATATTTCCATCAATTACGTCTTGGAGCCTGTTTACATTGGGTCTTATACAATGTTTATATGTGAATATATGCCTAAATTAAATCTGTTCATTATATAAAGCAATCATATCCCTTCAGAAGACTTGGGTTAAAGTGCTCAATGATAAATGCTGGAACATACTGTTAAAATACAGCAAATAAGCATACACAATATCCCAAATATCAATATTGACCAATAGAGATTTCTTATATTCACCTACTATGACAGTTAAGGCACTAATATATCATGGATCTCTACATTGCATTGTGCCTAACAGCACCCCCTACAGTCACTATAACAGCTTTTTAAGGTCGAAATGACTTTAATTTAACCTCACAACTGAATAAAACTTTTAATATTGATTATACAAGACTCTGAATGGAGAATTATGTCAGTAATGGTTATAAATGTCCGTTTAAATCTTCTCTGACAATGAAGTGTATGAATCTTTACTGGCGCATTGTGGTCTATTTCACAGATGGCCAATCACAGATATTCTCACCTCAGTTTTAGTCGTAATGCATTCAAAGAGAGTTGTGCTGACTTGAGATTTTTTTCAGTTTTTCCTCGTGGCACACTGAAAAATAAATAGACTGAGAAAGGCCTCCATCTATCCATCTATCTATAAATCTCTCTATCACTCTCTCTATCACTGTCTGGCCCTTTCTGTCTGTCTGTATCACTTCTGATAAAAATCTTTAATTAATCTACGCAGCCGCTGCTGCAGACCTCACGTGTCTGTCTCCGCTCGGCCCAATAGTTTCCATTTTACCATTTATAAGACGTCAGTCCTTTCCTGGCCTGGAGTGAAACAGTGTTTCTTCTATCTGGACAAGCGTAAAGGTCTTTTGTATGTTCTGACTGTCCACTCCAGACAGTGACAGCTGTGGTGACCTCACTTAAAAGTGCATGACGTCTCGTCCTCCTGGGCTTATTCCCTCGCTGTCTCGTTCAATCCTGAACGGCGATGACGATTCTCTCCATCTTTCCCTGTCTCCCTTCATCTGTGTGCAGTGTGTCCATGTGTGTGCAGATCACAGTTCGGTGGTTGTGGTAGAAGTTTTTGTGTGTGAGCGAGAGATTTAAAGATTAATGTGTTTCTGTGCTGTGGTCAGTGTCATTGCCCCAACAGAAACTGCTAAAGGCAGTCAAGCACACTCTAAATGAAACAAGCTTGTTTTTACGTTACCCTCTGGAGAGAGAAGCATGTGTGTGTGTATCATCCTCAAGGCCTGGCAGCAATATCAGAATGAAAATGGCAGAAAGAGCAAAGGCAAGTGAGTGAGTCAGTACGTTGAAGGGGCTGAGTGTTTGTTTGTTGGACTGTGACAGGCTCTTCTCTAGGTTCGTCTCTACCCAGAGTGCAGCAGTGAGAGTAGCTTGTTCTAGAGAGGGTTAAAGGTAGACACCGAGTTGTTTGAAATAAACAAGATGAAAGAGGCTCATTAGCAGTTTATCTTGTGATTTTTTTTTTTTCATTGTCAGAGGCAGTCGATTTGGTATTATTTATATATTATTATAATTTACATATTGTGAATTAGCTTTTTATATATTTATTTTTATTTGTTTAATTTTTAGTAATTTTTTTATGTTTTTGGCATCTATTAGTTACTGCATTTAAAATATTAATTAAATATTAATAAATTTTTAGCTTAGTTCAGTTTTGTTTCATTTCTAGTTGGTAATTTGTTAACTTAAACATATTTCAACTTTTAAAATGTTTTAAAAGTGTTATTTTGTTTTATATTAAAACATTAAAATATATTTATACTTTATTTAAGCTTTATAGCTTTATTTCAACAATGTATTTCAATAAAAAATAGTTTGGTCACACTTTATTTTAAGGTCCAGTTCTCACTATTAACAAACCATTAACTACAAATTTTGCCTCAATAAACTCCTAATTAGCTGCTTATTAATAGTTAGTAAAGTAGTTGTTAAGTTTAGGTATTGAGTAGGTCATGCAGAATATGTGCTTTATAAGTTCTAATAAACAGCCAATATTTTAATAAAAGGCATGCTAATAAGCAACTAGTTAATAGTGAGAATTGGTCCCTATACTAAAGTGTTACCAATAGTTTGAATTTTAGTTTTACTTAACAATAAAAACCCTGGTCAGAGGAGTGAAGTGAAATCCTGAACATCTTGAGGGGGGAAAACTGCTAAAACGGTCCTAAGGTGGCTTTTTGGTCTAAGCTGGTTTTTGCTGGTCTAGCCTGTTCCACTGATTGGTGCCCAAAAGCCTTTTAAAATCAGACTAGCAAACCAGACTAGCCTGACTGCGTAATAAACCAGCCTAGTTTATACCGGTTTTTACAGTTGGAGAAACAAACATTTTTGTCTTGTGGAGTTTGTGAATGTTTTACATTTTTATTTCAGTGGTTGTGTGTTTAAAGGTGGATGAGTGCTTGAAGGGGTTTGTTTGCTTCTCTCTCTTTCTCTCTCAAGGCAGAACAGGGCTAGTTGTATGATTAGATGACATTGTCATGAAGGACACTAATTTAAATCAGAGTTGTCGTGAGAACAGGGCCAGTCATGCGCATGTATATCTGTATACAATCTTTGGAATAAAAAAAACAGCAGATTTCCAACACCACAAATTCCACATCAAAATATTGAATTATCTCTCATATTTCTGCATATTTCCTGTTCTGATGACATCACTTAGTCTGTGTGGGCTAGAGAATAATGTTTGCAGAATAACTATTTGCACATTATTTAGCAAACTCCCATTTGGTTTGACTTTATTCTGATATTTAACAGCCTCTTTTCACAATATAATCACTTCTCAGTGGATAAGATCAAGTCCTGATCTACATTTTTTCTCTGACTGAATATGCTGTTTCTCTCAGAAATACATCAAATCATGCAAGTAAAATGTGTTGCAAATGTCACATTTGGCATTAATATTCAGAAAGTCAAATCTTACATGTTATCAATCTAACACTCTGTATACAGGCAGAGAGATTGAGAGAGAAAGTGTGTCTGAAAGAGCATGATATCACACATGTAAGGCCTCATGAAGGATGTGGAAATCATTAGAGCACTGAAAGAGAGCAATAAAAAGAGCAAATGACTTTATGTCAGCTATTTTATGTTGGAGGAGAGAGGGAGAGAGGGATTCATCCATAAAAAGGGAGTGAGAGATAGATAGAGCTGCAAGGGATGAAATAATGTATAGAAAGGAAGGGATGAACGCCAGGGAAAGAGAGAGAGAGAGAGAGAAGGATAGAAGTCAAACTGCACATTTAATCTCCTCCACTCTCTGGCACACTGTAAATCAACCACAAAACACTGTTACTAGAGCTTGACCAGCCACACATATACTCAAAAAAGCTACTGCACCAAGACACATACACACTCAGCACTTCTGTGATAGACAGTGCCAGGAACTAACTGTCTATCTGTCTGTCTGCAGTGGTTGAAGAACGCCTGACAAGAGATCAGAGAACATTCCTTCATTCAGAATCTCTCCAGACCCTTCAGATTCCCAACTCCATGTTGAGGTAAATTTCTGGAAACTTTCCAACAATCCCTGGAATATTTAAAAAAAAATCCTGGAAAGTTTCCGAAATTTACGCCTTTTTTACAACTTTAAAGACGGTCAGATGTTGTTATTCCAAGTACACACTGCATGTGCCATGCTCTTTTTCATTTAAATGTTGAGTTGATTTAGAAAACCTTTATTCCTTTTTAGCTAGGCTGCTGTCAACACAAACTAGCTTATTATAGGACAGTCATTTTTAATCATTTGGGGAAGGAAGCGCTACACTTGAAAAGCAAATGGTTCGCCTCAGGTTTTCTCATACCCTTTTTCCATTTAGATGGAAAAGGGGTATGAGAAAAAGATAGAGATTGAAATATAGAGTTGTGGAAATTGTGTAGACAGTGGAAGATGAGACTATGTTGAGGCATTACAGTGCATCTTTGGGTATGGTGTGTTTCTGGTGATTTGCTTCTGCAGAGCTGCTTGTGTTGAGATTGAAATGTTTGTCAGAGATGTCAACCTTCACTGTGAGTTTGGCTAACAGTGCGTTTTCACACGGCATTCTTACATCATTTACTTTCACATTCAGGTTGTGTAAGCACACTAGAGAGAGAGCAAGCAAGAGTGAGGGATGATGGCAGTCACAGTGGAGTGATAGAGTGCTTTGGCAGTCACAGATAGGGGAGAATTACATTGAAATGAAACTGAATAGCAAAAGGTGTGATGAATATTATTCCTCCACTGGGGAGTTTTTACCTCCTGTCAATCATTGTATTAATCTTAAACCTTCCCTCCTCTCTCACATCCCACACTCACTTGTGTTTTGTCCATCACTCAAAATATCTCTTTCATGTCCTCAATTCTCCATCCTCAAATATCCATCCAATATCCTAAACCAGGCGTTTAGGCAGACATCCCTTCTGCTATTATTTTCAGATGCTTTTAAAAAAAATAAAAAACAGTTTAGCTCTCTCTCTCTCTCTCTCTTTCTCTCTTTCTCAATCAATTTCTCCCTTTTTTGCTCTTTCCTTCTCTGTTCTTGGTTGCTTGAAGGAGTCATAGAGAAATATAATCTTGTGCAGATATAAACACTCAAACACATACATACAAGCACCTAGAGAACTGAAAACATACATGCACTCATGGCCCAGCATGCACTTCAGCATATTAAATAAGTAGTTGTAGGTTGAGAAAGAGCTGCTTTGCATTCCGCTTGTGCTCCTAATTTCAGTAGTGCTTGTTGTGGGGCTGCTCAGAAACGCACATGCTTAACGTAAACTACAGTGATGAAGATTACACAATAATCAACCTCCTTCAGCCGTCCAGCTTGAACACCTGAAGTGGTCAGCGACTTGACAGCGTAGCTGCTTCCTGTTTGTAAACACTCTGAAAGGACCAAACGCATTAGTCATCCCTCTCACGCATCTGCCTGCATTTATCGGCAAAGGGGCTTAACTGAAATCCTTGTCTTAAAAAAACAGCCAGCATTTCATTAGTCACCTTAATGCACACAAAATATTTCAAAATGACAAATTCAAAGTGTAACTAATTTCACAGCTGCTTGAGGTAGTCTCTGGAGTGATATGCCAGTGTGTGCGCGCATGTGTGTGTTTGTGTCTCTGCAGAGCTGGAATGCAAATGACGGAATTGGCTTTATCTGCTGTAGAAGGGAAGTAAGTCATTTTGTAGCAGCTGTGTTTGGAGCTTCTGGGGGAAAAAGGGATGGACTACCTCAGTCTCAGGACAAATAGCAAGGGTTTGTGTGTGTAACTCTGAGACAAAACGAAAAATGATGGGGAAATTAGTAAAAAGAGTTGTGGCGTGACCAGAAGTGTTAAGCAAAGCAGGTTAAAAAGCCTCAAATTTATTTTGACAGGAAATAAATGATTCAGCCAACTTTTGATGGATTTTTCATGAGCTAAACACTTTCTTAAGTCTGCCTGGAAAAATAAAAGAGAAATGACTTAAGAGTAGGGCTCCAGAAAGAGTGTATGACAGGAATTAAAAATAAATAGCGTGTCACGCTGGGCTAGAGAATAGAAAAGCTGGGGGTCAGGGTAAAGAGCGATGGCGGGGGTTACACCAACCCCTTTATTGTCAAAGTCAAATGCAGCTTGTTGCTGTGACAACATGCAAATGAGATGCAAACGAGTGGAACATTTGGGAGGAGGGATGGTTGTCAGGGTGATGTTGTCATGGCGACCCCCAGTGATGCACAACGGAAGAACACAAACAGGCAGGAGGGCTGCGCAGGGGACGGCCAGCGTCATATTAAAAGAAAGCGTTTGGAGATGAAGAGATTATGGAGCAAAGCACTGGACAGGGGGCATATTGGAGGGTGGGATGTAATGGGATGAGAATATAACATTAGGGATTTGGGAGGGGGTAAGGGCTGGGAAAGATTGATTTCTTCATCTGTTCCAATGCTTTTCTTTGCTTCACTCTTTGTTTTACGCTGATGTTATCACACTGTTTTAGGTCGGCGGTTGATGGGGGACATAACAAACTCAGAAGGCAGAGGGAAAGACAGGTGTAAGAAAGAGAGAACAGGGCTTTATTTTGCTGGGTGAGAGAAATTGAGTTATGAAATGAATGTGTTAGGATTACGGCAGTTGAGGAAAAAAACTGAGAGAAGTGGGGTTTTCATGATGCCAAAATTTCAGTAGGAAATATAAAGTAGATAAACAAAATCTAAGATTTCAAGAGCAAAACTGAAACGAGATTGTATTTTTTTTAATAAAAATGTAAGCGCTTTATTTTGTTTTTCTATTAAATTTGGTTCCCCTTGGTCCTTTGTTTTAGAAAATTAGTCCATGATAGGCTTTTTTACGAGAATAATGTCAAAAGAGTCATGAGAATAGTATCATAATATACAACATTAATATGATGGCACTGTAGAATTTTCTTATAGGGCTGCGAATTTTAATCTCAATCTTGAATGCTGCCTCTCTCAATTAATTAACCATAACTGTCTCTATTATTTGCCTGCTGGTTATTTATCCTGAAAGTATTTTTTCCCCCATTTGATATTTTCGTTATCTTGCATTAATACGTTTCCACAAGCGTTCATGCTTTGGGTTACCAGATGTCAAGAGTTTAAATCCCCCAATCAAAGCTTTTCTCTTACATGGATAAATTAAAGAGAATAATATATCTAATATGAAGTTCAAACATGAATATCGACTTTATTGAATAAATGCACTTATGCAACTTCTGTGCCATAATGTTATATTATGCATATTATTCTTAAAATATTAGATTTTTTTGTACAATGTATTTTAGTTTTGGCATTAAAATGTGGTCGTAAATTCAACTTGGTTACCGCCACATTTGCTGTCCTTGGAGAGGAGATTTGCAGCTACAGAATGAGCAGCAATGTGACAGGGGCACATGTGAACCAATCACGCAGAGAGGCATTATGGGATGGAGGAGAGGTGACTGGAGGTCCGTGTTTTACAAATTGCCGCTAAAACCGAAGCAGTCAAAGGTTGAACGAGAGATATATAAAACGGAGCGAGAGAGAAAGCATCGAAGCGAGTACAGATTGCTCACAGCAAGAGATGTTCTCTTTGCACTCCAGATCGCAGCGCGGGTGTGTAGCTGTCTCTCCGGCGGGCATCCCGCTGCCCGGTCCATCCCCGACACCACGCGTGGGCAACAGCACTTTATCACCAGTGCATGCACACGCGCTTGCAGAGTCTCAGCTTGCCGATGGTTCCGCTCCAGCCCCCCTGCTCTCTCTCTGCAACCGAAAAACCCATCTAGCGTTATTGGCAATGCACAACTCTATTCATTAAACAAAACAACTCGGACTCAGAGAGAATGAATCACAGCCTAACTACCGTGAGAGGTGAGGAATCACACTGTAAACCGAGCGTGTGAGCTCTCCCGCTGGCCATCTGCGTGCCGGAGACGGGCTGAAGCCCCACTGTGGCGGCTGACAGGTCACAGAAGCCACATATCACCTGGCACTAACCACCAGCCAGGTTAAACAAAGACTCCAATCTAACAAGTTCCCCCTGACGACTTAAAAACACACCGGCAGTATCTCCCGTGCCGTGTGTGCTGTCTTTTTTTTTTCTTTTTTTTTTATCTCTCTCCCAGTTTGTCACCATCTTTTTCCTCTTGCTTTTGTCCACCGAGCCCGTTTCCTCTTCTTGGCTCTTGTCTTTTCGTTTGTTCCCTACCGGAACGGATCTGGAGAGCTGACCGGGGCCCCCTGACGACTTAAAAACACACCGGCAGTATCTCCCGTGCCGTGTGTGCAGTCTTTTTTTTCATTTTTTTTATCTCTCTCCCAGTTTGTCACCATCTTTTTCCTCTTGCTTTTGTCCACCGAGCCCGTTTCCTCTTCTTGGCTCTTGTCTTTTCGTTTGTTCCCTACCGGAACGGATCTGGAGAGCTGACCGGGGTGGGGGCGAACCGGCAGAGGAACCGCTGGCTCTCTAAGCTCTCTTCACACTCTCTGAGATTAGAAGGCTACTCAGGAAGCCCTCTCTCAGGCACCTGCGAGCCCCCTCCAGTAGTTTGGGTTGTTGTTGTTAGTTAGCACCACATTAAGGGAAGTTAACTGCAATTACATTCGCCTGCCTGCGGGGGTCAGCCAGGTTGCTCCTCATTAACTCCAACTTCTTTCAGTTGTTGTTTTTCCTCTCTCCTGCTACTTTCTCACTGTTTTCCCTTTCTAGGTCACATCAGAGACAACAATTAGAGGGGGAAAGAATAGGAGAGGGCTGGGGGGAGAGGAGAAGCATCTTTTGTGTGGCATATTGCGGGTGAACACAATAGTGTCAGTGTGCTCGAGACCTGAGAAAGACTTTCAACAGCCACCCGAGTGTGGGACAGCGTGTTTATTCATCTTTGCCCCGGGCGAGGGCTTTTGAATTGATGGAAAGAGTGTGGGAGGGCATTTATAAAGGAGAAATATGTTGAAAATTTCAAGCTTTATTTCTTTGCATCTCCGCGTCGGCTTGTCTATGTATGTGGGAGTTTGTGTGATGCATAATTGTGTATGTGTGAAAGCCTGGCAGGACAGAGAACAATATGAACAATTTGGGCTTGACATCATCAGCAAGCTGCTTGTCTGAATAATCGAGATGCTTCTGATGCTTTCAGACGCAAAGGCTATGAGCCAACAAACAGACACTCACTGTGAGCGCAACACAAATGGAAATTTCACTGATCACAGAGTCGGAGAGAAAGAAACTAGACACAAACACACTTGATTATTCATCTCCTTCAACTCTGGATGGTGACTCAACAATTACTCATCGGTGAGACACCAAATGTTGACGTGTATTTGGCTCCCTGCTGTTGTTCATTCAAGACAGATCCTCTCAACTGAACTACTGACCATCTTAAAGGACCATTTGAAACTGTGGTAGTGCTATTTTTCTTTAGCAAGCTGGTTTACTCTTACTTGTAGCAGACTGGCATCATTCATCTGAGACCGGTTGAGATGGTTGAATTAAAGCTGTCTTTTCTGTGTTTTTTTGTGTTCTGTCTTTCTTCGCCAGCTGTGATCACTCGTGATGGCATGATAAATGAGAAATACTCAGTTTAGCAACTCTTCAAAGAGCTGAGTAGTAAAGCTCAAGATGGCCTCCAATCAGCCTTCCCTGATGAAAAGAGCAACATGTCTAATCACGAGCATATGTTGTGGTTTGTAATCTGGACCCTAGAATCGGATGCTGGTGTGTTGGTTAGTGATAGACCGATAAGTCAGCCAGGCTGATTTTTGGCCCTTGTAGGACTACCAGAAGTGGTCCTTCTGCTTAATGTCATTTTTCCAAAATCTACTAACAACCTTGCCAATGGATAATGGACATTTTCTGTTGTCAAAGAAATGTTATTTTAAATTTAAATATATGAATTCTTTGCACATTTTATTTGAATTTTAAACTGTTTATCTATATCTATATCCACTCTTACACACAAAATACAGAATTCAAAATAACATTTATTTATATAAATTGATAATAAATATAAAATATTTCAAAATGTACATTTACTATAAAGAGTCATATCTGCCATTATATATATATAAAAAAAACATAACCACCAAGACTTCAAACAACTTTACCACAAACCAACTGGGAGTCAACCAACTTCATCACAATGACCTTACTGGTCAACCAGCATTGCTTCATCTTTGTAGGTGAACACCATTGATATCCACCAGCTGAAAAACCAAGCTGACACTAACCATGGAAATTCATTCTGGTCTAAGCTGGTCTTGTCAGCAGCATTCATGCACTGTGCCTCATTTCTCCTTGGCTTAATCTCACTCTTACCCTATTCCTAATGGATGTCCCTCCCCCCCACCCCCACCCTCATATCCACCTCTCTCTCTCTCTGGAGTGTGGTATCATTACTGTAGCTTCATATGAGTTTTCATTGACAATCGGTTGCTGGGTTCAGCAATAACAGTGGTCACAGTTCTGGGCTCCTGAGGGCCCCAGTCTGAGCTTGAGAGTGTGTGTAAAGCAGTATTGATTGTGCACAGAGACGAGCGAGCGTATTTCACATCCTGCTGTGATTTCTCTGCCCCTGGTCCTCTTTGTCGTAGATATATGAGGTCCTGTAAAGGTGCTGATGTGAAGCCTGACGCATAATTCAAAATTTCTGTGTGGCTCTGCTCACTGTCTGCTGTTCAGGAAATCTATATATATTTATCTATTTGGGTCATGAGATAAAAAGTTGGTGTGGGTGAGCATGTGCATTTGAGTGTGTTTCTACCTTGTCACCTGATACCAGCTGCTGTCTTTCTATTTTTCTTTCGCTGTCCTTTGCCTGAACTCGGCCGCTCAACATTGCCACTGCCTGACACCTCAGCCATATTAATGACAGCGAGGAGATGGAGAGAGATAGAGGGTGGAGGGATGGGGTGATGGAATAAACCGGAAGCAGAGGAGGAGAACTGGATAAACTTATATAGTGAGAGACTGGGGCTAGTTGTCACACAGGGAATTTGTCATAAGTGCTTATTAAGTGCTTAAGTGTGTTTTCTCTAGGTTTTGTATGATGGTTTTGAGCATCTACTTCATATAATTATCAGGTTATTGTTATCGTCCATAACAATAATTATTAGTGCACCCCCAGTATTTTAATAATCATCAGTTTGACATTAATTATAGTTATTAACTGCAAAATTTGTTGGAATTTTTATTTATTTATTATTCTTACCCCATGCACACTGTATAAAAGAAATTGTTGAGAAAAGTAAAAAATTCAGGGAAATATGATGCATTCAGATTTTTACCTTTTCTCAACTACTGTCTTAGTAAAACTACTTTGTTTTGTCAATTTGAATTTGTTTGTTCACTAAATGCAAAATGCCTCATTCAGCCAAAAAATGTAAATCAACTGCAGATTTTTTTTTCATCAAATTTGTTAGTAACACAATAAATTTATATTTTGGTGGCATATGCTTAGTTTTATAGAATGCTTAATGTGTGAAAAGTGCATTGTTGTTTCTGAAGAATCCATCATCTTACACAGAAAATATATCTGGGCTATAGTTTTAAAAGGTTGTACAAAGAGTCAGCAAACGATAATCTAACCGTATAATTTATTCATTCTGCAATGCATGTTGGTAACTCAAAAATCCTTTCAGCTGTATTGCTCAATATGAAATTCTTTGTTCAGACAGCTGTGTTTGACTAGTTGGGTCAGCATGTGGGGGAATTCTGTTGATCTGACAAGGGTTTTTAAGTAGTTTCGTGTAATTCACATATATTATTATTTACTACTCAAAAGGTCCTGTCAACTGGAAAATATGTAGTTGCTTTTTTTTTTTTTTACAGTGCAGTGTGACAACATGTCCTGGAATTAGAGCATGTTGCCACAAAAGTCCAATGCATGTTCAATGACCTGGATTCCTGGACAATGTTGTTGGAAATGTTCAACAGCTATTTTGCAGCCAAGATGTTAATGTATGTGCCTATACACAGACACTGACCTTCAAAACTAAACCTACCCTGAGAAATATCCACTGGACTAAAAAGTGACACCAAGCTTGAGTGTCCCCAAGGACACTCCTCTCTGTATACTCTCTGAAGAAATAAGCAAAAAAAGAACAAGGAATGAAATGTGCTGTAGATTATTTTCTTGTATTTTCTGATCACTGTGGAACGACTCGGGATTGACTCATCTGATTGTCCGAGAGTGCTGGTGTGTGGCCTGAGCACAGAGGCGTGTGCGCCTGCTGATAGGCAGTTGCTTGGCGACTGTGTGCTTTATGCTGAATGACATTACAGGCTGTGATTGATGCAGCCAGTGCCCAGCTGTGCATGAAGAAAGGAGAGAAAGAGGGAGAGAGAAAAGAGCAGACAAATGAGAGGAGAGAGAGAGAGAGAGAGAGAGAGAGAGAGAGAGAGCAAAGATTTGCCTGCCTGGCTTATGCTAGTAGAAGAGGTGTAATAACTATAATTACAGCACAATTTAACACATTAAACAAAGAGATGAATGCCACACCTACAGCTAGAAGCTTGTTTGAATCCGCGAGTGTGTGTATGGGCATAGAAATGCATGTGTGTGCTAAACTAATAATAAAAAAACGTAATGAAAGTATCTAAAAATAATGTGTTTGTGAGTTTAAATTTGCACATAGGCACTTTTTATGTACAGAAAAAAAACTTTTTGTCAAATGGGACAAAGAATTTAAAGTCTTCATTAGTGTGTGTAGTAATAGTTTGGAGCTCTATATGTAGAAGCAAGCTAATGAGCCCTGTGATTAATACACACAAACACGAACACAAAAATAGAAGTCTTTGGTGCAAAGAGATGCACACAGACAAAACGTAGGGATAGTAGCTAGCACAGAAGGGGAGATGTAATGTGTGTGTGTGAGTGTGAGTGTGTGTAGGTGGGAGATAATAATGCTTTCTAACAGCCAAGATGTTCTGTGTTCTTGGCTGCTGACTATCTGATAGCAACAGCTTAAGTTTGACATGAAGCTCTGTAGTAAAAATACGAGTGCATTATTTATCAAAGAGCACCTTTATGCTGAGGTCACCTTGCCCAGAAACTGTCCACTTCCTCATAATGATGAAGGGAAGATGGGATTGAAATATGAGAAGAGGAAACGTGACTGATGAAATAAAAAAAGCTGGATTTGGAAGAGTTTAGTTTTGTGTGTGTGTGTGTGACATGCAATTACATTTTGGCACAGTTTAATGTGCGAGGCCAGAAATCTTCAGTCTTTTCTGTGCCATAAATGTGATTTCCTTAGCTTTTATGAGACTATATTTGTTCATCAATTAACTGTATAATAAACTGCACAAATGTACAGGTATGTTGTGATGCATGCAGTTCTGAAGGCTGCGGTTGCCAGTGCTCATTTACTGCTTTATTACCAATTGTTTTACTGTTTACGGTTATTTGCATTGGTGGTGTTCTTTTGAGTTATGCGTTATGTGATGTTGGCATAGATCACGTCTCTGTTTTTAAATATGTGGTTGAATGTCACCTTGTGCTTTGTGTGCATCATTGCTCTAAAGAGTTCTCATCTCTTGGGATATTGTCAGCCTGACAAATGTGTCCCCAATAGTTCAACTTCTGTCTAACTGTGATTTCTGTTACTCAGGTTTAACGTTATTGGTGTGAGAGAGATGTTCATTTGAAAAGCATGACCAGATATATCTTAGCATTATGTAGAGCAGTTGCACACATAATTGCACTGAGCGAACTATACATTACTATTCAAAAGTTTGGGGTCAGCCTTCAGCCTTGGTGAGCATGAGACACTTCTTTCAAAAACATCCCTGACCTCAAGTACTTCTGAATGGTAGTGTTTATACAACAGATATATTATACAGCTACTTTTAAACTTGTATGCTTTTTTCCTCATTATTTCCAAAACATTAATATATTTCAGCATCTTTAAATATGTCAATTAACGTAAATCTAGATAACTAATTTCACATGTAGAGACGGACCCACTCATACACAATGGAAAAAATCGTAACGCTTCTTACATTTAAAGGGGTCATATGATGCGATTTCAAGTTTTCCTTTCTCTTTGGAGTGTTACAAGCTGATTGTGCATAGATAAGATCCCTGAAGTTGCAAAGACTAAAGTCTCAAAACCAAAGAGTTATTCTTTATCAAAGTTAAGACTCTGCCACGCCCCCCTAAAACGGCTTGTTCTAACACGCCCCCACATATTTACCTCACTATGTGGAAATATTAGCATAATGCCGCCCAAATGTGCATGCAAAGAAAGAAGGCGTGGTTTCAGTAACCGCAGTTAATGTTGATGCAGCCATGTCAGGGAGACGCTGTGTGTTTCTAGGCGAAAGCAAAAGCACTTTATTTGTCCTTCCGAAAGTAGATGCATTTAGGAATCTTTAAGATTACTTACAACAGATCAGCAATGCATTTTATGGACGACCGTTTCGTGAACCTTGGAGAGGAGGTAATTCTGACTTTGCTATGACAATCTGGCGCTTCTGAATCAGCTACTGTTTTGTTATTAGTTTAAGTATTTGCTATTGACTGTTCAAATGCGGAGTTTTGTGTATCGTGTGTGTGTGTGTGTGTGCGCGTGCGTGCGCGAGAGCGTGTGTATATGTGTGTGTGTGAAAGAGAGAGAGAGAGAGACAGGGTCACATCACAGTGGAGTCAGCTGTCTCAACCGTGGCTTGTGAACGGCAAACACATACCAGCTTGTGTCACTGTGTCTGTCACGCGACTCTGTTCCCCTTTCGGGCTCTGTATTTGCATTTATTTTAAAAGATGAAGCTTACGATTATGGTAAGGGGCGTTACATTTCTGACGAGTGCTTGCGGTGTTCGACCAATCACAATGCACTGGGTCAGCTGGCCAATCAGAGCAGACTGCGCTTGTTGGAAGGAGGGACTTTGTAGAAAACTAAGCATTTGAGAGAGGCGGGGCATAGAGGACCTACAATAATGTACAGTATTTTAAAAAATAATGTGTTTTTTGAACATTAAAGCATTTCAACATATTTTGTTACACCAAATACACAAAAGAATGATCTTTAAAAAAGCATCATATGACCCCTTTAAAAGAGCCAGTTGCCTTTGGCATCATAGTGTTCAGGACAATTGGTTGTCCAACCAGAAGCGCAAGGAACAGTAAATCTGTTTGATAACATTAATTTTTGTGATTATGTTTGGTGCTATGGAAATTACACGCTGCACCTTTAGGGAAGACTGCTTCCTTTTTGAGCATTTGCTCTCTTGATCTGTAATCTACAGACATCCGTCTCTCTCTCCCTTCGCCTAGCTCTCACACATCCAGTTCACACAAACACACACAATCTCATCTATTTTCATTACCAAATATGTTTCACCTGAATGCACACAGAGAGACTGATTATAACTCTCACGTTTGAGCTTTTTAAAACAATGATTCAGGCATAAAAATTTTCATAAACATCTTATCACCCACTTTCTGTCTCTCTCTCTCTCTCTCTCTCTCACACACACACACACACACAATGTCTGTGCCCATGGGCAGTACAGAAATACGGTAATTGAACTGACATACCTACAGTATATTAATACAAGTTTAATATGGCTGGTGTGAATGAGAGAAGAGCCGGAGACATAAATACGATGACAGGAGAGAGAGAGAGAGAGGGCGCGTTAGAAATGGGAGCAGCAGAGCAAATCAAAGCAAAATTAAATGGATTTGCATATTTCAATGAATGCCGCAGGTAGGCCTTCTAATTATTTCATTTTCCTTCAACTCTAATTTCCTCACTTGTTCCTCTCAGTCGACAGACGGCCTGTTGGACTGTTTAATATGTGTACTTTAGCTCCAGACTTATTTTTCAGTCCGTTTCAGCGGCTTTAGCTCTCAGTTATTGCTAATGATGCACTTGGTGTTGTACGTCCTGTCCCGCTGTCCCAACATCACCCAAATTTATTTTGTGTCTCGGCCTACCTTTGTTCAGGTATTTGTTTTTGGAAATGTTCCTCTTTCAATGAAACTCTCCCCTGAGACTGTTTCCCATAATTCAGTTTAATCCAGTTCTCAGTCTGTGGCCGTGACTGCTCACACTGTTGGCAAATCAATGAAGTGATGGTTATGTAACCCAATTTTTGACAACGAAACCGCAATGATTAGATGAATATTAGTCATAAATATTATATCACATCTCACTGACATGATAAAAAATAATTGAGTATGGGTAGTGTTTTGAGATTTAGGGGGGAAAATGGATTGTTTTGGTCCATTGTTTAATGGATTTAGATGTGCTGGACATGCTGGAATTGTAATGCTGGACACACAAAAATATGTGAGTGATTTGAGTGTGAGTGTGATTTTGTAAAAAGCACATTACTGGCGTATATTTTGTACCAGTAATGTGCCAAATCTAATACGGCAAAATCTAATGATGTTGTGAGGTTCCAGACTCATTGAAAAAGCAGGCTTTGGTTGAAATTGTAACACAATGTATGGTTATCACAAGGACTGGGTAAGAATATTGATATTTATTCTAGTGTTCCCAATATTGATTCTTAAAATCAAGCAAGATCAATTTTCTGCTAACTAGTCTTAGGGTGTGAAAGTTGTACCAATTACACAAAACTCACTCAACTGTATAGTTTAAGTTGTATTGTTTTGTTTTTAAATTGCAATTGTTTTTAACTTCCAAACTGGAAGGTTCCAGCACTGTTTTTCATCAGCAGTGAGCACACCTGCTGAATCTTAAATGTCATGGTGCAAAAAAACCCAAAACATTTTACCAGCAGTTGTAAATTTAAGTTTGCAGTATATATATTGAGTGTGATTCAATAAAAACAGTATGTACCCCAAAATAATGGCCAGTAACACCTCTAAAAAGATAGTTCACCTATAAGAATGAAAATTCTGTCAATATTTACTCATGCTCAAGTTGTTCCAAACCACTATTAATTTCTGTCTTCTGCTGATTATAGAAGAGGTATTCAATTGTATCCAACCCCCACACCCCCAAGTTATGGAAGTCATTGGGGACCAGCAACTGTTTGGTTAAACACAATTTTTTGAAAAATACAGTTTTGGAACAATGATAGGGTGAATAAATGATGACAGAATTTTAATGTTTGGGTGAACTATCTCTTTAAGTTTTGCCAGCTGCACGGAAAAAACAAACATGCAACCAGTGTAGTTCAATGACGTACAAATGACTCTTATGAACTGGTTCCTTGTGGTCAATCAAAAGCATGACCGAAATTAATGAATTTCATTTTTAATTTTACCTTTCCTTTAGTGTGTAATATAGCTGTTTGTGCATGTAAATGATCTGCAGAGTTACAAAGCACACCAAAGGGAGCTAATCTCTCCAAACAGAAAACACTTGCCTGAAACGCCTCGTTTGTAGTCCTGCCATTATTTCTGTGACTTGGTTACGTCACCATGTTACATGTTTGCATAATGCCCGCCTACTGGCTGCATTGGTCCGCCTTCAAAGAACAGCTTAGTAAGTGATTTCGTGATGTCCAGGAGACTATGCTTTTTCACTGTGAAGGCAAAAAACATTGTATGAACAGACATTATTACTGTATATTGTTAGCTGAAAACCCGATTATGGTAAGGAATTTACATTACTGACATGTTCTCTATGTGTTGAAGCAATCACAACAGACTAGGTCAGCTGCAGTCAGATCAGACTTGGGCTTTTCAGGGAGGCGAGTTTTAGAGACAGGAATAACAGAGTGTTTCTTGTAGAAGGTGTGTGACGAGAGGGGCAGGGCCGAGAGCCGTGGGAACGGAGCGAGGCCGATGGAGTAAATGCTAATGCGCGACACCTGTGCCACTCGAGTCCCACGGAGGAGCTCCGGAAGGATAAAAGGAGGAGTGACGACAGTGTTGGACGAGAGTGGACCAGGCCTGGACTTTATTTTGTGTTTTGGTTATGTTTGTGTTTATTTTATTATTAAAGTTTTGTTTGAATGTTCACTGGTAAAATAAACACAAAACAGTGCGAAAGCTCCTTCGTGGGACTAGAGACCGATGAGTGGCACAGGTGTCGCGCATTAGCATTTACGCCACCGGCCTCGCTCCGTTCCCATGGCTCTCGGCCCCACCCCTCTCGTCACAAGGTGAAAGAGGTGAAGTGTATTCTAGGAGACCTCAAAAATAAAATTATGAACTTGTAAATGGGCATAATATGGGCACTTTAAAACAGTCTGAAACATTCAGATTGAGGTCATTATGGACATACTGTACAACAAAATGGACATTATAACTGAAAAATACCCAGTTAAATCTTATTCGTATTTAATAAAATCAAATTGAATCAGGTAATCTGTATTGATACACAGCCATAGTTACCTCTGATGCAAACAAATCAAAGAGAGTCAACCAATATATTAAAAAAGCTCAGTGCCTGTCTGAAACCCATCTTTAATTCAATACCGTGTATCTACGGATACCTTATTCTTACAGTAATGTCTCTGTTTCTGTATCTCTGAGAATGTGGGGATATTCTGCATCTGTGTCATTCGTCTCTGACAGTGAGGATGCATTAAGTGAATCTGTATTCAGTGTCTCTGACAGTGACGACATATTCTGCCATTTCATAATCTTGTTTTGAAGCCCAATGACATTATAACTTTTATCATGGTTGGGTTTTATTCTTTCAGCATTCCAAGGCCATTTATATTTTGTTGTTGTAATTTGATTGGCTGTGATTTGTATTGGGTCAGAGAGGATGTTACTGATGCGCATTTGCTATTAGATATGGGTTTCAGAACCCCAAAAAAAGATATTAGATTCAGCACACAAGACAAACAGAACATTTCACCATATTTAGATTCACATCCTGTATATTTATTTTGGATGATATACATCTAATAAATAGTTTGTTTTATATTTATAATGGCTATTTGGCCTAGTTTTGTCTGCACGCATTTGGCTGTGGGTAATAGTGCAAAATATACCAGATGACCAGGATACAGATGTAAAACTTTAGTCTCGATTAATCCTGAAGTGATTGATTGATTGATTTGCTTATTTATTTATTTAAAAATACTGTAAAAAAAGTTTTTTGGAGAGTGCCTCTCCTTAACATATGACCCTATTACTGACTGGATCACTCATTTTTGATTCATAGTGCACATTCACAATAGCAATAAGTTCCCTTTCAATTATTTTTCTTCGTAATTTAATTGGAATTGGAATTTAATTATGCAAGTTGAATAATGAACTCGTTTTAATCACTCTAATACTCTCAACAGTCTGGATATGTCTAGAAGCACAACTCTTGATTAATTGTGATTACAGTTTCTTCCCATGATTCCTCGTCCCACTCCTTGGTCTCGTTTTAACACGATCATGTGCTCCGTCTTTTGCTTTTCTCTCCCAGACACCTCCGTCGTCTTCATCCTCACAGCATAAATGTCAAAATAAACGGCTTCCTCTTCGTTTCGCACTCTCTCTGTTGCCTTCTCTCCTTCTTTTCCCAGCATGCTGGCTTGTATAAAAGGTTGTTATGTGAGTTAGGTGTTAATTGGTTGCTGAAGTCCATTAATATTCTCCTTGTGACTTTGCTCATCAAGAGCCAAGCGGGGAAAACTGATGAGTGTGTGATTTTCCTCTAGAGAGAGAGAAAGAGAGTGTGCGAGGGAGAGAATGAGAGAATGATGGAGAGGGAGGAAGAATGAGCAAGGTTCAAAGCCTCGCTGTAAGGTCACTGGCACAGAAGGAAAAAAACTGAGTTATTTAGAAAGAAAGAGACAGAGCGACAGTCTAAGGCGGTGAACAGAGAGGGAGATTGACAGAGAGAGAAACACTGTTGATAAAGAGACACTAAAGGGCACTTTTCAGAGAGGAACCGAAAAGGAAGATTATGTTATCATATGGAAAGAAATAGTTCCTTTGTGGGCTGATAGATAACTGGCGGAATGGGGACGAGATGAGAAGGGATGAAAAAAACAGTTTGGTGATCACGTTCTCGTTCTCCTGTTCCTTTTGATAAACAACATGCAGTGCTGCTCAACAGGCTCTGATCCCGGTGAGAAACAGCACACGGCGGCTCTCTCGGAACCTGCGAGAACATGCTTCCTGTTGACCAACTTTATTCAAGTGTGTTTGTCTCTCTGCAGGAGTGTGTCCTTACTAGCTGAAAGTAGCAATTCTAACCCGACCGTACTGCAGTGCAAAGGCAAATGCAAAAATGTTAAAATGTAACAACTGATATTAAATATCAGTTGAATATTTATCAAATCAATCATATTTCAATCAAAAAGCTATTTTTCTCTGTTTTAGAATTGGTGGGGATTTTGACATTGCATGGTAGAGTATCTTATATTTCGAGTACATTTAATCATTTACCAGATGTTTTATCTGAACAAACTTACAAATGAGGAATATCATGAGCAATTTATCATATTAATAATGTTGCTTTTTTTAGTAACAAGCTACTAGGGGATATGTAGCATTTGTAGCGGCAAAACAGCTACATCATATATTTGTCACACTGTATCTCACATGCAGGTTTACAGCCTGCCCTACTGGGCTGAGGCAATTATCAAATGAAAATAAGTCCGATTCATTTTAGTGAACCTGTTCATTCGGGAAATTTAAACGGAAACTATTCACTGATTTGTGTTTTTGTGCAAAAGTCAAGTCAAGTCACCTTTATTTATATAGCGCTTTTAACAATACAGATTGTGTCAAAGCAACTGAACAGCATTAATTAGGAAAATAGTGTGTCAATAATGCAAAATGACAATAGTAAACACTCATTTTTCAGTTAAAGACAGTTCATCATTCAATTCAGTGATGTCATCATCCAGCTCAGTTCAGTTTAAATAGTATCTTTGCAATCATTTGCAGTCAAGTCAACAATATCGCTGGAAATGAAGTGTCCCCAACTAAGCAAGCCAGAGGCGACAGTGGCAAGGAACCAAAACTCCATCGGTGACAGAATGGAGAAGAAACCAGCAGTTCAATTCCAGGCTGCAGCAATGTCACATTGTGCAGAGGACTCATCTGGTTCCTGTGGTCTTGTCCCGGTGGTCGTCTGAGACAAGATCTTTACAGGGGATCTGTATATGGGGCTCATCTAGTTGTCCTGGTCTCCGCTGTCTTTCAGGGCTGTGGAGGTCCTTTCTAGGTGCTGATCCACCATCTGGTCTGAATACGTACTGGATCCGGGTGACTGCAGTGACCATCTGATCTGGATACAGACTGGATCTGGTGGCTACGGTGACCTCGGAATAAGAGAGAAACAGACTAATCTCCTTTAGTGGACTTTCCTATCCTAGGTACTACCAAAAGTCCAGAGTTTTGCGACCGTAGGGAGCGTGATGGATTGTAGCATGGTAGAAGACTAGTTAGGTACGCAGGAGCTAACCCATTAAGGGCCTTATAGGCAAGTAATAATATGTTGTAACTGATACGGAACTTAATAGGTAGCCAGTGCAGAGACTGTAAAATTGGGGTAATATGATAATATTTTCTTGACCTGGTAAGGACTCTAGCCGCTGCATTTTGAACTACCTGTAGCTTGTTTATTGAAGATGCAGGACAACCAGCTAGCAGTGCATTACAGTAGTCCAGTCTAGAGGTCATGAATGCATGAACTAGCTTTTCTGCATCAGAAACAGGTATCATGTTTCGTAAATTGGCAATGTTTCTAAGATGGAAGAATGCCGTTTTTGTAACATGGGAAATATGATTTTCAAAAGACAAGTTGCTATCTAATATAACACCCAGATTTGCAACAATTACTTGAGCACCAGATTAGCATATTATAATGTTAGACTGAAAGCTAAGAACTTTAAAACTTACTAAATATATTAAAATATATTTAAAAATGTAATTATAAAAAATATAATCTAATAAGTATAATCTTTTTTTCTGTTTTAAAAGAATCTGAGAACATAAAGATCAAGTTTAAGTTGATACAATGGTCAGAACATTCTTTAGTAATACAATTCATAGCAGAACAATCACATTCACATGATATTTTTAAGAAAATGAATTTTATTTCTGGCAAACGTTTAATAATTTGACTGGAGCAGCTCTGTAGTGCAGCAGATTTATTTTTATTTTTAGTAAAAGCTTCAGTGTTGACAGCTTCATTATAATGGAAATGATTCGGAGCGTTCAGTTCAGACCGAGTGTTACAGTGCTGTTGCTCTAAGAGGGGTATTTTAGCCGTTCAGTGCTGTAAATGGCCTGTGTGTAGGGGTGACTGGGGTTAGTTAATCTCCAAGTGCTTTAATAGCGTCCCACAAATTGAGACTTCGGCAGGACTTGGATTTCTGTTTCATCTGTATTTTCGTTGTGAGTCAACTGTGTGCGTGTGCCTCCGGGTTTGTGTGTGTTTTTGTATAAAGGGTGATAATTGTGCTCATAGGTGTTGAGTTCGTGTGAGGTTTTAATGAGAAGAGCTCACAGGAAGCTGTCTGATTGAGTAATGGCTGCCGGCTTGGCATAAAAGCCTGGTACTAACAAACAACAAGACTCAGAAGGAAAGAGAGAGAGAAAGAGTGCCAAGAAAGTCTTCCACACACACACTGATGGCCATGCGCACTCGTTTCGCTCTCTCTCGCTCTTACTCTACACTCTTCTTCTCCTCCAAGAGACTTAAATTCACTACTCCCCCACCCACATGAATTATTATATAGCCTGAAGGACAAAACGTAAATTTAATCTGTGATAAGCAGAACATAGGATCAGCGCATCAAAAATACTCTGCACCTTTTCTGCTGATCCACCAGGATTCCTGCACCCACGGACACCCACAAACCCACCTGCAGCCACAGACCGAACCGTTGGTGCTGGATTAACTTTAAAGAGCCTTAATGTCTATGGTATCACGAGCAGCAGAGTGTGTATGAGGCATGCATGAGTTTTAAACATTACCCTCATGCAACTGTTAAGTCATGTCCCTGAAGTGTTTTGGCAACATTGGGTCTGGTGTGATGCCAATGAAAAATGAAATGATTGGGATGCAAATGAGGATAGAGGAACAGGAAAGTGGACTCGTGCTGCACACAACTGTAATGAATACACACACAGCTGCATCAGCAGTAATAAAGCATAATAAGGGTGAGAAGATGAAGTTAAATGACATCTGTGCTTCAACAAAAGTAAAAAAAAATTACACAGATGGACGTGGCTGTGTAGAGACGTAGTCAGGAGTCATCCAGAAAAGTAGTCAACTAGTTGGTGTGTTAATGTTACCAGCACATACACACACATGTATTTATACAGCATACAGTAGTGGTTGTTAAACAGGTGAATGGATGGGTGGGTAGGTGGATAGAGAGATAGATAAGGTGGATAGTTGGTAAGGTAGGTGGATAGATAGGAATGTAGAAAAGTAGGTAGGTAGGTTGGTAGATGAATGGATAATAGGTAGGTGGTTGGATGGATAGGTTGGTAGATATGTAGGTGGGTATGTAGGATGGGTGTTGGATGGACAGGTGGATAGATAGGTAGGTAGATCAGGTGGATATTTATATGGATGGGTGGATAGATAGGTAGATGGATGGATTGGTGGATATGTAGGTAGATAAGTAGGGGGATAGGTACAGTGGGGAATTCCATATAAGGAATTCTGCCCTTCGTGATGTCATGAAGAGCCATGCTTGAAAAAAACTTTCAGAAACTTATTTGAACCCAGAAGGAGTGTATATGTCACAGAAATACTCTGTCATACGTCCAAGTAATTTTTTTGAAACTTTGGCCATAGTGAAAGTAGAGAATTCAACTCTTTAACAGTGTAAATAACTCAGAATGCATGGAATAGATTTATTTTGTCTACATTATTTCGTCTTCATTTCAGGCTGCAAAGCAACAAAATTTGATTATTTTATTATAAATTATCTTTTCTATACCCACTGTAGATAGGTGAATGGATGGATGGGGTGGATTGGTAGGTAGGCAAATAGATGGGTAGATGATGGATGGATGGTTAGGCGGATAGATGGGTAGACGAATAGATAGGATGATGAATGGATGGGTAGGTAGATTGACAGGTAGATGTATATGTGGATGGATGATGGACTTTTTTTATGCAGAACCTTGATTGAATTTCTTTGAATCAATCAAATAATTGACTAGTCTGTCCACATTCACACAATCTTGCTATCCTCTCCCTTAGTCCCCTATGCACACACTGGATACTGTTCACACATGAATACACACATTTATGCGCACACGGCTTAGTATAGTACAGAATGTACAGCAAAACAAAACGCATTCATTTAGAACATTCCCTCGTGACCTTGTGAACACGCTCTGTGTGCCAGACAGATAAAGACTGATCAGAAAGAAGCTGAAGACCCAGAGAGCTTTAGCAAAACACAACCAACTGTAGAAGTGAGACTGAAAGACGAAGCTCACTGACTGACTGATTGTTTTGCTTTCTGAATGAGTGCTATTATGGACTCTTACCCTCCCCTGCCCTTTACCAAAATAACGATATGTGGGATATGCATCTGCCAGCACACACACACACACACACACACACACACTCAAGTATATATTCGAGGGTTCTCTCCCAAATTGTGTCGGTGCAGTTTCAAGAGAGGTTATACCAACAGCAAGCAGATTACTCAAGGAATTTTGGACTACGAGTAGAAGACGAGAAAGAAAATAAACAATACTAGAAGGAATTAGAGGACCTTCCACCGATGGACAGCTCAAGAAAGAGAGAGAAGGAAGAAAGGAAAGGAGAGATGGATTAACTTTGAATCAACCTTGGTGGAAGTAGGGAAGTTGTGACGACTTTGGGGAAAATCGAATGGAATCAGGCAGTTACCTGAAGTGCAGATCTGAAGTTGTGCTCCCACACAGTGAATAGCAGCCCTGCCAATCACTGTGTGTGTTAGTGAGGATCCCGGCTGTGCTCAGTATCACGGTGTTCTTAGAACACTAGTATGATCGGCTGTTCTGGGCTTTAAGACACCTGCGCACACGGTGAAATAACACATAGCTCTTTGTTAGGGATCGTTCTGGACTTCTGAGCCATTTTTGCAAGTTCCTACTGTACATGGTTTTCAGTGTTTTAGAGCAGAACCTTTTAATATTTCATACATAGATGTGCAGTATCCAATCTCAACTTCAATTCCATTTCAGACTGGTTATAGATTTGGTTATACGACGCAAAACACATAATTAATCGCCTACCTGTACTTCCATTGTTGCATGCAGCCCTTTCTAAAGTCGCGCAAATGAGGTAGTTTAACTTCTTACAGTTTAAATACTCATTTCAAATCTGGTGAAAACAGTTGGCAGACTAGATAGCGCATTGATTTATGATTGTTTCAGAGAACCAGAGTCTGTTTGCGTTATGACGAAGTGAATCTCAGCGGGCTCTGCCTCACCACGAAAGAGAAAAAAAATGCACAAAACCAGACCAGGTGTTAGGAGAACAAGAATTTCATAAGAGAAAGCTTTTGTAGGATTCAAATCTGTGATGTGTTTAGCCGGCTACCGTTTCAGATATAAACACAACAGCCTTATGCATAACAAGTATGAAATTATCTAAAAGTGACTGCTCCATTAGTGTTTGCAACATTTGAGCTTAGTCTTTGAGTGCTAATAAGTGGTTTGACGGCAAAGTTAAGTGTGGAAATTGCCACACGATAGGATTTTCGTTTTACTCTTGAACGTGGAGGATTGTTTTAATTAGCCGCCTTCGGTTGGTTGTTATCGCATGTGATATTAGTTGCTTGAGGATTAAAATGCAGCCGCTAAAGTGATTTAGTTAACCCTGCACTTAAAGAGCACTGGTGTTTAGTGTAGTAATTTTGCTGCGGTTTCAGCTGTGTAGCGTGTGCTGAATTGTGCAGTCATCAACCACAGTGGCCTCATTGATCAGCTACCGAGCCTCAATACACAATGAGACGAGGCCAGCGATCTCTCCTCCTCTCCTCCACTCCATCCCTCCTGCTGCGATCCCTCGTTCTGCTCTCCCTCTGCCGTGAGTCGATACATTTCTTGCTTTACTTCTCCATCTGTCTCGTTCCTCAGCACACCTTGAAATGAATCTTTCTCCTTCTGTCTGTAACCTTATGAAACCCAAAGCTTCTTTCATTTCTCTTCCTCTTTCTCATCTCCGTCTCGGCCTCTCCAATCCACTTTATTTTCACCGGTCCCCTTCTCCTTAAACACTTCTCTCTGTCCTTTTCTCTTACTCGGCCTCAGAGGAAGATAATTCATGGGAAGGAGCGAAGAGATGCGTGTGTGAAGAGAAAAGAGGTTATAGGGAGAGGAGAACGGAGGCCGAGTTAGCTGACAGATTTATGATTGAGGGATCAGAGAGGAGTATGGACCAAAGGCAAAAGATATATAAGAAATAGTGGTGTCATGAGCTTTTTTCCTTCTCTTTTTTAAATGGGCACCAGTGGAAGTCTTGACTCACTCAGTACTTTAGGCAAGAATGTACATAAATATTACACAGTAATGCAGTATAACAGGTCACTCAGCTAGATGGCCCTGGTGCTGCCAACTCGAAATCTGATTGGTTAAAGCAACGGTTTCATTGCCATTGATTTAAGCTAACAGACGCCTGCACTGTTGATTCTGAAGGCCTTAAGGCAGATTTCTTTGACCATGGCAACACGATTGCTGAAATATGATTGGATAAAAGCTCTAATATAAACATACACTGCTGGAAGCAGTGCAACCAAGAGAAAAGCTATGAACTGAAGAGAATAGACTATTGGAAATAATTTAATACACATTCATGGAAAAATATATTAAAACTAAATCAGTGGTTCTGATAGTGTTTAGGCCAGCAGAGAAGGCTTTGCTGGCCCTGACGGCCCACCACTGATATATATATATAGTTATGTTTTTGTTTTACAAATTACCAGTAAGATAAGTAAATGCATTTCTTTTGAAATAAAGCAAAATTGCAGCAGAACTTGACAGGTAGTGATCAACCTGCATTTTCATTGTATGGAAATGATTTGACATTTTGATAATGATCCTTTTGTGTTCCACCAGAAAAAAGGGCATATGAGCTTGGAGCAATGTGAGGGTGGGTAGATGATGTCCGATTCTATTCAATTGGATTGACCACATTTAGATTGCTGCAGCAATTTAGACAAACATTTTGCTTCTTAATTATCAATGAACCAAATAATGTTTTTGGATGTTTAATTGTGCATGTTCATTTCCTACTTTTACTATCATCTAACGCTCAGTTAAACACCAATAAATTAATAACACTGTAAAATGTAATCTTTAGCAAATCTCGAAATCTCAATATTGTTGAGACCAAATTCACTTTTATCATTTATTTATTTATTTATTTATTCATTCACATTCAGTCATCTAGTATAGATGTTTTATTTAGATATTTTAATATCAGCCATTTACCAATAATTGTTCATAATTATTTTTTAAGGTTATTATCATCTTTTGGGTGTCACGATTTATTATGCAGCTTTTGAAATATTTCAGATTCTGCACTAATTCTTAGTCACTTATCAATCAATTTGTGACATTTGAGTAGGTGAACTTGAGTAGGTTAAAACAGCCAGATGTCCTTGAATTGACCAAATTTAACCTTATTCGGATGGTAATTGTTTCTGATGGGGACATCTGTAAAATTACATTTACATAGTTCCTCAGTGATAAAACTCATGCGATTGGATGATGATTTACTCACTGTGGAGAAGTGAGTTCTGTGATCCTACAAACCTGCAAGTTCAACATGACAATACATTTAATAATAGGAAATTAATATTCAATACATTTTTTATTCATTCATTTAAATGTCATTTTTAATAATAGGAAAATTGACGCACTATGGTTTAATGTCTTTCTTGCATTGTATCTCTCAAAATGATTGATGTCATTTTAAAAATGTGGAAACTAGCAGAAACGAGTTATGCAGCCTCTTATATATAGAAGGCAAACATTTGACTACTACTTTGACTTCTAGTAAAATGGTTAGTCGTGTGAGCCCTAATTTATATGAATACTAACTTGTATAACTTATTAGATGAAGGTCAACATAGGAAGAGCAAGATGAAGAAACAAAGAAGAGTAATGGCATGTGGAAAACTCACAGAGAACTGACATCTAGTAGAAAGAAAGGAAGAGAGGAAAACAGGAGTGGTAAAACAGGAGCCTGAAGTTGAGAGGGAATTGTTAATACAACCATTAAAATGTGCAGAACACTGGGGAGGAAGGAAACGGCAGTATAACAATGAGGAGAACGAGACGAACGAGCAAGAATACAGACTCTGTAGGGACACAGAAAGGCAAGAATGAAGGAAGGAGATATGACAGTGGCTTTATGGAGGATAACCTCAAATTCACTCAGGGACATTTGCAGTTAAAGAGAACACGTATTCAAGAGGAACCTCAAGGAAAACCAAGATTGGCCATTTTATGGTGTAATTGCTGTTTTTCCCAGAGTATGTGCACTTATAGCTCAGCAAGGACATTTTTGTCCCTGTTCTCTGTGACTCACTACCTCAAATAATATGACAGTCTGTCTATATACTTCAGACTTCTCTCGCTGTTTTCCTCTGCCTTTTAATAACATCACATCATGGGTGCTGGGCCTCATTGTCAGCAGGAGCAGAAGTCCTCAGTCTAATTCAAACCTGAAATAAACACACATTCTGATGTAAAATAAACAAGAACTCTTTAAGTATGCACAGTATATATATCATTAAAATATTGGTTATCTGTCGATATAGTTTTTTCTGGCAGATATCAGACATATCATTTTCCATGCTCATTTGTCCAATTTTTACACTTAGATTACCTTTGCCATCATCTAACACTGAAGTTCATGTTTTAAAACACTATAATTAAAAAAAATGCTGTACAGTATAACGTTGTGATGCCTAAATTAACTTATAGCATTTAAAATGATTGATTTTAGTTTTTAATGAATTTTTAAATCTGCATAACATGAAAGTAAACATCAGCTTAGTGATATCATCAAATTTATTTGTATAGCCCTTTTCACAATACAGTTTCAAAGCAGTTTTACAGAAAATCATGAGGTAAATGTTTGTAATATCTTAATATATTTATGCTTAATAGTCGCTTTTAGCCGATTAGAACTGGGCGATGATATAGTTTACATTTTGCGAAAATACAAGCAATCAAGCAGTTGAGGTTTGCTCTGTAGTACAGTATATATCACCATACGGGAGTATGCTATATGTATACTTTGCATAACGTCCTTGAAGGGGTCATATGATGCGATTTCAATTTTTCATTTCTCTTTGGAGTGATACAAGCTGTTGGTGCATAAAGAAGATCTGTAAAGTTGCAAAGACTAAAGTCTCAAATCCAAAGAGATATTCTTTATAAAAGTTAAAAGAGTCAACCATGCCTACCTAAAATGCCTCGTTTAAACACACCCCCACATGTCTATGTCACGATGTAGGAAGATTTGCATAATGCCGCCCAAATGTTCATGCAAAGAAAGAAGGCGTAACTTTTATTCTCGCTGTAGTATTGTTGCTGCCGCCATGTCGTGAAAATGCTGTGTTTCTGTGTTTCTGTGTTACTTTGGCCTTCCAAAAGAGGACGATATCCGCTTCGTCATGCCTGGAGCTGATCCGTGCTGGTCGCTGAGGAAATACATCAACTTCGCGCTGTGGATCGCTGGATCAGCTTTCACCGTGAACGAAGCATGGGGTCATCACATGTGGTTGCCGCAAACCCTCCGGACGCTCCTTCATCGAATCCGCCGGCCACGCTGTTCTCAAGCCCGCCAGCCGCCGCTCACTCTAGGCCACCGTGTGTGACGCTGTGTGTTTCGTTGTGAAAGCGAAACTACTTTGTTTAGCCTTTCAAAAGAGGACACGACTAGAAATCAGTGGTTAAGTTGTATTTACAACACTGTTCCAGAACAGTTCAACCCAAATATTCAGATGTGTGCAGCACATGGAGGAATGTTTCCTGATCCTGGTAGAGTAGACTACTATGCCGGCTGTTCTGACTCACAGACTGTAAGTATGCTTTTTTTATATGAAAGAATTTGCCACTGACGATTCAAACGCGAGTTTTGAGCAGTGTAGAGTAGCGCTTGTTGTTTGTTATTTCTCCAATCACAAATGCAGACATGGTTTTAAGTTTACGTGGTGCGATGCAACACGTAACACCGTCACACGCTTAGGTATTCGGCCAATCACAACGCACTGGATAGCTGGCCAATCAGAGCACACCTCGCTTTTCAGACAGATGAGCTTTGTGAAAATCTACCGTTTCAGAAAGGCGGGGCATAGAGGAGAAACAATAATGTACAGTATGTGGAAAATAATGTGTTTTTTGAACCTTAAACTGCATAAACACATTTCATTACACCAAATACACAAAATAATGTTCTTTTTAGCAACATCATATGACCCCTTTAATAATATTTCAGATTCAATTTAGCTATTTCTAGGTCCCTAATCAAAAAAGTTAGTGGCATTTATTCTGTAATCCACTGTCAGATGTTCATCCAGTGAAGCAGAATTAGCACTTTGGACAATTCTGGAGGACATGATCATCAGGTTTTACACAAGCTTGTGGAGTTCATGCAGCCTGAGTGCTGCTGTCATTAAAGCAAAATGGGGTCATACAGTACAAATACTAAGA
The DNA here is from genome assembly GCF_001515645.1 of Sinocyclocheilus grahami. Lineage (NCBI taxonomy): Eukaryota > Metazoa > Chordata > Actinopteri > Cypriniformes > Cyprinidae > Sinocyclocheilus > Sinocyclocheilus grahami. The sequence continues at coordinate 2,339,375 of NW_015505219.1, read as the reverse complement.
CTTTCTGAAAGTCATTAAATTACATTTTCAATTCAATGTTTCACTCAACTGTTATGCTGATATTATAATTTGTATTGGAAAAAACTATTAAATTAGAAAAAGACTAAATAGAAGCAATTTCAGTGGTCTCAGACATTTGAACCCCGCTGTATATTCATAATCCCAGCAACAAAAAGCCATTCTGTGCACCAGCATGTGTATGTGTGTGAGTGAGAGAGATAGATAAAGAATGGGTCTTTAGCTTTGGTAGAATATGCTGTTATGTAATTCTCGCCAATAAAGCATATTTTTCTCTAGCAGTTGAATGTGAGATGCTGTTGGAGATGGGAGCCAGGTTGACAGGATGAGTTTGTGTATGCGAGGAATTGTGGCGGTCTGGATTTCTGTGTTGGCTGTAGGCTAACTCTCTCAGTCTAGCCTGGTGTAATTGCCCTGTAAATTTCCCATAAGCCCCTTTTGTTATGCCCGACTGTAAATGTCTCTGCAGTGCTTTGAAACAGCGTGTCAGGAACACGCGGGGGTCTCTGCTCTGAAAAACAAACAAATGTCCACACACACACATCAAGAAACCAAGGATATCAGGGACAGAATAACTTGAAGGAAGTGGTCTAGAGAAATGAATTGATGGATGGAGGGGAAAAGAGTGGGATGAAATGGAGTGAGGAGAGAGTGATATGCCTGAAATATGGTGATAAAAAAGAGCAACGTAAAACATGAAGGTCAAAAGAAAGAGAGTGCAGCGGTTATGGTGAGGGGAAGAGATAAAGGAGAACAGGAGCAACAAATCACAGATGGAGCGATGGAACAGGAGACGAAAGAATAAACATCATGAACAGACAACGAAACAGTGAAGAGAAAAATATTTGAAGCTTCAGGACACACTTTAAAAAAAATTTAAATCTTAGATCAGTAAATACTTGTAAGAAAATAACCAATATTTTGTCAATTTACTCCAAGCCTGCATGACTTAATTTCTACAGTGAAATAATATTAATATTTTGAAGAATGTTGGGATCCAAGCAACAGACCCCATTGACTTTCATTGTACGGAAAAAAAGACAACTTTCAATGTATCTTGTAAATATTTCAGTTTGTAGGTAATCTATGCCTTTGAGTCAAAGCATAGCTGAAGAAAAGAATGGGTATTTGAGTTTGTTCTGTTAAAATGATCAGTTAGCTACCCCTGTTGAGGCACTTCATGACAATCTTTTCTCATAGAAAATGTGATGAAGCACTTAAAATTGCACAGTTTAAACCAATAGAAATAGAGGAAACAATCAGCATTGATAGATAATCTTGAAACAATAACTTTTCGTTAATGTTGTCATTTTGGGCTTTTACTGACACCTAGTGGTGTGGATGTATCTATTTTGATTCCAAAAGTAAAATTGTCCATTAACAGTGAGGTTGCCGGACTAAATTAAGTATTATTCAGCTGGTCATGTGATCTCAAAATGGTGAAATGATAAACCTGCTCCATATAAAATGAAATTTCTTTATTTTTAGGCGACTAAATGTCTATTTTTTTTAGGCGACTAAAATATCTATTCAGTTCTTTGTGTTAAACTATTTAATGAGGGAAAAAATTGCGTGTCCTTCATTATTTTTTTAAGTTCATTGAACTTTTCATTTTGTACTGTGCAGCTTTAGAATATGGATACGGATGAGAGAGAATATATGAAGGCAAGAACATGGATGTAATTAGACGGGTGGAACAAAGAGACACGAGATGGATGTTCAGTCCATTTTCTCCTCTCTTCACTTTTTGCGTGTCCTTTTCACTCCCTCCTTCCATTTTCCCTCTGCTCCTCCTTTCTTCCGCTCTCTCTCGCCCGCCCGGACAAAGCAGGATGATTATACTGCGAGACTGAGCTGCAGAGCAAATCACATTTCTGAAGGAGAGAGATGGAAATAAACAGGCCCCTTGCCGGAGAGATAGCTAAGGGAGAAACACGAAAGAGATGATGAGGAATCCATGGTGGGGAGATAAAGAGGAGGAAAGTTAAGGAAATGTAAAGTAGAGACACGATGAAAAGTTAGGGAGAGTTACACAGAGAAAACCAGAGGAAGCAAGTGACACATGAAGCCGGTTACAGAGGAAAAGGTAGCTTAGTGTGAGGGTGAAGGGGCTGCAGACAAGAAAAACGAGGGGGAAATGTAGGAAAGAGACGGGGATTGATGTTAAGGAGGAGGTGGGGGAGCCCGTGTTGGTGTGAAAGCAGAAGGGAATGAGATTAGTGAGGAAAAGCATGCAGTAGGAGAGGGAATTATGAGTTTTAGACAGGAGCAGAAAGCAGAGAAAAGAAAAGAACAAAGAAAAGAATGGCAGGGGATAGAAATATGCCGGATTGGAGAAAAGACAAGGTGCTGAGGGAGATGGAACTGGGAAAGACCAGGAATGAGAGAGTGACAGATTGAGATAAAAAGGAGAGAGGGGATTTGCAAGGGATTATGTTTTATTTATGGCGTGAATGTTTTTTTAACCACGTATAATTGGCAGAGAGCGAGATTCTTCAGAGATGGTTTTAATTTTAGACCACACACTCTTAAAAAAATAAAGGTGCTTCACGATGCCATAGAAGAACCTTTTTGTCTAAATGGTTTCATAAAGAACCTTTAACATCTGAAGAACCTATCTGTTTCACAAAAGGTTCTTTGTGGCGAAAGAAGGTTCTTCAGATTACAAAAAGGTAAGAAAGAGATGGTTCTTTAAAGAGCCTTTCACTGAATGGTTCTTTGTGGAACCAAAAATGGTTCTTCTATGGCATCGCTTGAAGAACCTTTTGAAGCACCTTTATTTTTAAGAGTGCAGAGTGAAAGAAAGAGATATATAAAGATAGAAGCAGGGAATCTCAGTCCGTCAGTTTTTCAGCCAAAGCTGCTTGCTCACTGATTACCTGAGACATCAGGTTAGGTGACGTCTGGGAGCTTCAGGTTGTGGAGAATCATGGCTGGAAAAATAAAACCCAGTGATGAGTGACTCATGAGTTATGAAGATATAAAGTGCTCACAGAGCGAAGCAGAAAGACTGAAATTAAATTGGATTAAAGGAAAGAATCAAAGGACATCTTAATGTCTCAAAAGCGCTATTGTTAAACTTTGACGTGGATCTCTTAGGATGTCCTCATCTCTGCCTGGTTGTCTGCTAATTCATTTCAGAGTTATAAGTGTGTGTGCGTGTGTGTATGACTACGTTCTTTGTGTGAGGGCGTCTGGTGGTTCCACTGTACGCTGTAATTCAGCTAGCTAATCTCAAAGCAGGGTAGTTGTTCATACGCCTGCTCTGTATCTGGCCTTCTACCAAGTCACTAAATTGAACTCACCTCCATAATTCACAGTTGCTTTCTTAGTAGGCAAAGATAGGGAAAGATGCCCTACCTTAAAGGGACAGTTCACCCAAAACTGAAGATTTTACTCACCCTCATGTTGGAAGTTACTGGGGTTCATAGCTGTTGTTTTGAATCCCATTGACTTTCATTGAAGGGACAAAAACTGTTCAGATGATCGTCAGAATTCGTCATTAACAAATACATTAAAAAAAAAATCTTCATACCCTAAATAAAATAAATTCACAGTCCCCGATAATCCAATGACAAACAATTACATTATTAGCCAGAAAACTTTTTAGATGGAACAAATCTCACAAATGTTGATGTTCAGATAAAAAGTCAATATTAACCAGTCAGACTAAGATCAAGAGTGTAAGCGTTCACCATCTTACTCTATTGTTCTATTGAACTGCCATGATATGGCCTTTTTATATTTTATATTTATTTAGATGAATTGTATTTATTTATTTACTCTTTAATTTAATAATTCATATTGTTTATTTATTTGCTCATTCTACCTATGTTTCTTCAGGATAAGGATTTGTACAATTTGTGTGTATTGATACATCGCCCTCATCTGGCCAAATCCTGAAGTTCTTCTCCATGTCCCACCACCCCGCCAACTTACTTTATTTATTTGCTTCTCATAGCATCAGTAGCCTACACTGGCCTGTTATCGATCTCTTCACTTTCACACCTAATCCAATTGTGAGCATATGTGTATTTTATTATGGTTTGATTGTAATAGGGTCAAGATGAATCCATCTGCAGTTTCTTGTTGTTTTCGCCCTGCCGTCGGTGCTCATAAACTTCCATGCCCACAATGCAGATACGACTGCAAACAACTCCCACGCAAGTTGTATTGCTCAAGCTTGTGTAGCGGCCTCGACCGCCCCTCTGCTATTTTCCTGACAGCATGCGAATGAACCCGCAGCTGTCTTTCTCCTGCCCTGTGCCTGCCTCTACATCTCTCTGTGTCTTTCCACCCCCGTCAACGAGTTGGCAAGTTTCTCAAATGCCGTATTGGCATCACGGCATGCTCCCCTCCCTCCGTGCCATTTGTTTTCCCGTTCTCGTCCCTTCATTTCGGTCATTTACATGAAAAGGAGACAGCTGGCATGTGGCAGAGTGCATTTAACGGATGCTCAATTATCCGTGTTTTGTTTGACTTCTCAATCAAACACATTTAGCTACTTTTGTTGGGAATTTGGCCACACTTGTTTGAGTTCTGTTAGATTTGAATTAGGGTTTTAATTGCCTCCCATGCATTCACAAACCTTCTCTTGATGTATAGTGCTGTTGGAACAATTAGGAGCCATTAAAACAATGGCGGCCAAGTCTGCAGACGCCCGAGTGCTGAGTAATAACAGTCATTAGAATAATAATTGGGATAGCAATGGCGGTGCCGATTGTCGTGATATGAATCACAATATTGATGCGGAGGACAGAAATAATAATGGCTACAATTACAATGGAAATTGTGCAAAATTCCAGGACGTCCTCAGTCACTGTCTCTCATTTTCTTCCCTGTTCTCGCCTCCTGATTTCAGCTCAATACCTCACCTGTCAATGTTTTATTTACCCGCTCTCCTTCCGTGCTGAATTTAAGACAAGGGTACTCTGAGATGTATAGAGCTTGACAGGATTAAATTTAAATAAAGCCAGACGAGTGGGCCAACGGTTGACGAAGGCCGTCTAGCGCCTTTATAGACTCTCTTATGCTTCCCTCCTGAACTTTTGTCTTTTGTCTCTTTTCAGCAAAAACTCCATAATAATCCTAATCGTTCCTCTAAGAGATGCTTTGCCTCTGGTCTATAACCAGGATGTCCTGATGAAATGTTTGGAAGCAATCTTGACTTCAACTTTTTTGACTTCAACAATTTTTGCTAATTTGTTGACTTGCAATGGTACAACATTGGATAAAGATGCATTGCAGAAGAAAGTCAAGAAAAGTCATGAATTTTCATCATGCTGTCATTTCCACCACATCTCAAGTGCATTAATGCATGCATTCCACTGTGGTGGAAATAATATTTTGAATATTTTTGGAATAAAATTGCCAACTCTTGTTAAGGCTAAGTTCATAGCTATTAAGTATTTTATGTAGCATAAACACACAATTAAATATTTCGGTAATACTTTAGAATCACTATTAACCAAGAGTTTTCCCTGAACAAACTCCTAATTTGCTGCTTATTAATAGTTAGTTAGGTAGTTGTTAAGTTTTGGTATGGGGTAGGGTTAAAGGATCAAAAATATGGTCATGCAGAATAAGGCATTAATATGTGCTTTATAAGTACTAATAAACAAGCCAATATGCTAGTAATATGCATGCTAATAAGCAACTAGTTAACAGTGAAAATTGGTCCTTAAAATAGTGTGTTACCGATATTTCAAACTATTTGCATAATTTGATAAAACTGTGGCTTGATGGGAAATTACATATATTAAACCTTGTTCATATTTGATATTTAGCCATTTTTTATATTAATTTATTTTCTGTCATGTTTTATCTGATGCTCTTTACTGACACTGTTGTCTCCTTAAAGGTGACCTATTATGCCCCTTTTTACAAGATGTAAAATAAGTCTCTGATGTCCCCAGTGTGTGTGTGTGTGTGTGAGTGAAGTTTTAGCTCAAAATACTTTACAGATAATTTTTTATAGTTTGTTAAAATCGCATTAGCGTTAACTGTTTTTTTAAATAATTTGATGCAAAGGGGATATAATACAAAGAATAGTGTTATAAATGTACATACATTTAAAAAAAAAAATACAAATATGAAAAACTTTCGAGGATTTACGATGCTAATGCGTCATCACAGTCTTATGAAAAGGGTCCTAGCCTTTGCAAATAAACACTCCACTATTAGTACAAGTCTGTTATCTTTACAGAAAACACACTCGGTTTAAAAGTCAATCATCTGATTTTACTGTGCATAAAAAAATGCACTTTATGAATTACACAGATGGGAGCACGGCGCGATAAAAATAACTCATGGTGCCATACAAACTTTATAAGCCCCACTTGTGATTATGAGCTCGACTAATTCCAGCGGTCGACTTCACATTGCCTTCATATGCAATTTTTAACTCCCACATTCCTATTTACGATCATTCTGGTAGCACGTGAAGGCAGCATCAGTGAAAACAGACAGACAATGGTAGCTTTAGCAACATTAGCCTTACAAAGTGCCAAGAAGCTCTTTTAGAAAGGCAATTTGGAAAACGAACACGTGATACGTTTACTTCTTCTGGAGGTGTAGCTGGATCACGAACAGCTGGCACTGCTCCATCCTTAACGTGAAGGCAGCATCAGTGAAAACAGACAGACAATGGTAGCTTTAGCAACATTAGCCTTACAAAGTGCCAAGAAGCTCTTTTAGAAAGGCAATTTGGAAAACGAACAAGTGATACGTTTACTTCTTCTGGAGGTGTAGCTGGATCACGAACAGCTGGCACTGCTCCATCCTTCAGGAGCAACTTTTGTGCAAAACCTGCTTTACTGACCCTCATTCACAAAGCAGTCCAGTGTAAAAAGATTCGCGGTAGAGTTGAGGGAGCATTTTCTAGTGACGTTACGTTCAACACCGAAGGTTGTATAAAAAAAACAACACATTTCACATTGAAGCACTGTATCCGGAGCTTGATTCGGTTTGAGAAAAGCACGTGACATCTATGACGTCCGAAGCTTCACCGAAACCACGTGACTGCTTCAGTATCTGGTTCAAACGAAGCGAACCTCAGCGCCATTTCCTTTACATTATATTACATTATAATATGTTAGCATTGTTTGTTTATTTTTTTAAATCGTAATTTATGTATTGAGCTCAAAAATGAACGTTGGCCATGAAATAACAGTCTGGACTGAAGCAGAGTTAAAATAAACAGATCATAGATTTAATTTATGAATTTAATGTTTTATTTATTTTACTTATTTTAGTGCCAGAACACCGACACGAATGAATGACTTTGACAATGAGCATTATTTATATAAAATATAATAAAACAAAGAAACAGTTGTAGAACCACATGTGAAACCACTGGCTGTAACGGAACATAACACTTTGAAAGGTGTTATTTACAGCATAAACTGTTTTAAAAAGCTTCGAGTAATGAACCTTTTTCCGATACAATTGTGTTGAAAGCTTCGCTGGTTCAGAACGCTTCACTTTGCCATCACTAGCATTTTCTTCTAAAACAAAATTAATCCACCTTGTCTTCAGCGGCTCAAATTTCAGGAGTAAGGAGAGAGCTATGTAGATTCATACATCCAGCTACAGAACACCTAAACACTTGGGAGACATTCTCGTCAGGGCAGCAATGGCGGACTGTGTACAACTCGGTGTGAACTCACTCAGGGTGGTTCTATGTTAAAACGGCAGTGTCTGTCAACATTCGTGGGCGGGGCCTGTGGCTAATGTGACGTCACATTAGCACCAGTCGGAAAACAGGTAGTTGGGAGACACTGCTTATGGTTTATGGAGATTAAAAAAAAAGGAGGGGGTGGATTTTTATCATTATAGGGTGGTTGTGTACATACACTGCCAACACACATTTATGTCCAAACACCATACAAAAGTGAATTTTGCATAATAGGTCCCCTTTAAAAAACAAGTTCACTAACTTTTCCAGTGGCAAAATTGTTGGTTATGGTGGAAATGACACAGAGGGTCAGTTGTAATTTGAGTATAAATTTATATTTTCGCATAATAGATATTGAAATGATTTACAGTTATGTCACTTTTTATCTTATGATAGTTAAAATAATATTAAAATAAGTTTAATATTTTTTATTATCAATTTCTATATTATGATCTGAGCTGAAGGTAAAATAATAAAACGTATACATAATAGGCTTTTGAAAAGTAGCAAAATAAAATTAATGCACAAATAAATTATTAATTCATGGGGAAAAGTTTCCAAGACTTTTTTAATGTGACCATCATATATATAAAGTGGTAAACAAGTACACTAACTTTACTAGTGGCAAAATTGTTGGAAATGACTTTGAAGGACAGTTGTCCCTCCTGCATAAACAAATTAGAAATTGGTGAGGAAAAGTTTCCAAGACAGTTTTAACACGATGTCTATATAATAAGAAGAGGGGAAAAAAATGTTAGTTATAATAAAAACACAACCCTTGGAACATAAGTGCCTATAGATGAAACACCCTTCACTTTCTCCACATTATTATTATTATTATTATTATAGTGTGAAATGTCACCTACACAATACTCCATCAACTCTTCTAAGCTCAAGCTATATACAGCATATATGTAACATGTCAGTTTGAGCATGTCAGACATCTTGTCCTAGCGAGGTGAGTGGGGCGATGGAGGAGACAGGTCTCAGCGAATCAGCAGCTGTGACAGTTTTACCCTAGTGATCTGCTGTGATGTCATCAAATCGAGTCTGTTCTGGTGAAGAATGAGGTGCCTTGGTGTCAGGGTTGTGAATCATTACAGTCCACTGGAGACAGGCTCTCCACGAAGACCACGGCTAATGATGTGCTGAGGGTTCCAGCAGCATGCTCGCACGGGCCAGCCGTGATGACCTCATGTCCAACCTCCTCTATATTGTGCTAAAATAAACACCAAACAATACTTGAGCGTCACCCAGAACATGCAGTAGATGTTACGTAGATGCACCATGCAACTAAGGCATGGTGTTAGATTTAACAGTGAAAGTGCCATTAGATGTTCTGTGTTCCCTGCGTATGACTAATCCGAGTTCATTCCCAAAAAAGCCGTCATTACTGGCGCTTTCACGAGCTGGATGTCACACCGAGCAGATGGAAGAGAGAAGTGTGTCAGCACACAGTAATGGATAAAGATAACGATGCTATTGGTCTTACCAGCACTTAATTAGGACCCTTTTCTTTCTTTTTCTCCCTCTCGCTGTCTCTCTCTATCTGTCAGTCTCTCATTATTTTCCTTTTTTCACTCACTCTGTCTCTCCTCTTCTGCATAGTTCACGCTTCTAAGCACAAAGGTAGTTACGTGAGCGAGGTGTTAATTGGTCACGGAGGTATTTCTATCTTCAAAATTGCTCCATGTGCCATCTTGTCTCCTTCTGTCCATCAAAAAATATCTTCATAAATGATTCATTTCACAAAATGAGAGTTCTGCATTAACTCTCTACGCCCTCTTTCTTTCAGCGCGGGGGCAGGCCGTGCAGGCTGAGAACGTGACTGTGCTGGAGGGGGGGACGGCACAGATCTCCTGTCGTCTCCAGAACTATGACGGCTCAATCGTGGTTATCCAGAACCCACGCAGACAAACGCTCTTCTTCAATGGAACTCGAGGTGAGCGCAGACACCGCTTCACTGGCAGTCATTAGCAGATCTTTTAAAAGCCCCATAAAATAACATAATTTCAAGTGTTCAAACAAAGTTGTTTTGGCATCATTATTTTAATATGCTGGCACACATTACTTAAGAAGATTAGCTAGAAGACTTGAAGATATTGCTGGGATACACAGGATATTTTCTTTTATTTAAGCAAACAACAACAAAAACAACTTTTTATCTGACAATTGATATTTTATTGCAACTTTTTTTATTTCAAAATTACGACTTTATTTCTCATAATTGTGACAATTCCATGCAAAAGAGACTTCAGTTATTGTATTTGCAACTTTATATCTCAAAAATTGAACTTAATTCTCAGTTTTACATATTTAATTGCGAGTTTGTCACTTTATACATAAAAATGTTGACTACTTGCAGTTGTGTCTTTATATTTCACAGTAAGACCTTCTTATATTAAACTTATTATAAAACTAAATTGCCTTATACAATGCTTAACATTTGATTCATCTTATAGTTATCAGTGATCACATAGATGAAATTTAATTTTTGTTTATTTTGATTTAGTTTTACATTTTGATTTGACTTTATATGTCTCAATATGACTAATTCTAATAACTGACTTCATTTGATTCTGTATATGTCCATTTCTCGCAATATAGACTTTAATTCTTATAATTAAAATGGTAACTTACTGAAAATTGCAACTTTATATCTCACAATAGGGCTTTATTATCTTGTAACTGCAACCTTTTTTCTTGTATTTCCTGCAAAATTGTGACTTTTCTGCAATTGAATCCCTTTATATTTCACAATGGGACTTTTTTCACAGATTGCAATGGATGTCACGTTGTTGACTTTTTTCTAGAAACTGTAATTGTCTCACAATGTGACATTATATATCTCATAAAGTGACATAACACAAACAAACCTTTATACAAGGGTCACATGCTGTCACTGAGACGGTACCCTTTCTAAAGGTACACCTTATTACCTTATTTACTCCTGAAGGGTGCATTTTACTACCTTAAAGGTACATATCTGTACCTAAATTGTACATATTAGTACCTTTTGAAAAGCTACCGTCCCAGTGACAGCCTTTTTTGTCTGAGAGTGTAGCATCTGCTAAGCATCATATAAAGTTTGACAATGATCGTATTAAAGTTCTTCCCCATTTTTATTAAATTGCAGCTGCTACATTTTTTTTAGCAAAAGTAGCATAATTAATTTATTGAGCACTCCTTCTCTGACAGTGAGTTCATCAGACACATTCCATATCCGTTAATGGTTCTCATGTAGCGCTGGTAAGTGATAAATATGTTAAACACAACCTTGGAGTCCGTGCTAGCAGTGGATCAGTCTCTTTTCATGCTGGTTAGCTTTTATCATCTTTGAAATATATTTATTCTGGCGCCATCAGTCTTTCTGAACCCCTTTTTTAACTGATTACACCTTATTTCAATTTCTTTTTAAAGATCCTTTTATGTAATAACCTTTGTTTTTTCCACCGCAGCCGTCACTATCACTCAAAATTGAAATCCCTTTAAGTGATGACTCTCTGTCACCCTGGTTTAACATGATATGTAATGTGTTTTCATCCTTGCCTTTGTAACCCTTGCCTCAGAAAAGGACTCAGAAAGCATACGTAATTCTGTGACAAAAGGGAATGGAGAAAAAGAATGAAATTGGTAGAAACAGAAAGGACCACAAAAGCTAAAAGCTGAATTAGTATCTGTGATCTCTGCTTTTATAAATGCACGTAATTGGGCCATTTTGTAGGAGCTAAATCACCCCTCTCCTGCGACATTCACACCACTATTTCCAGACACACTTTTTGCTAACAATCTTTAGGCTTTTAATATCGGTGGATTCTACAGTGTGATCATGACAGCTCCAGGCTGCCCTTACAGCTTGAGTGCCCTGGTCTAAATGTTCAGAGAAACGCAAATGAAAATCTCTGCTTGCTAACTAATGAATTCCAATAACAGTCTTTTAGCAGGCAGCAGGGCGTAAATATCCCTCAGCGGTCATGTATACAATAGCCTATCAGCATGTGCCATTTCCATGAGATTCCTTCTGATTGGCCAAATCTGTGAGGTATGTAAATGAGGCGTGACTAAAGGTGACACCGGCCTGGACGATGCATTGACATTTCCCTGCCATTTAGCATGAGCGAAGGCATTTATCTCCTTTAGTGAGGCTCTTTTACTCCTGTCGCGTGAAACATGGATCGAGTGAGAAGATACACATCATGAAAAAGGGCTCACTCACTTATTCAGTTTTTATCACACATTCATTCACTAACTCACTCATTCTTTCACTTACTCAGTATATAACTAATTCATTCATTCAGTTGCTCGTCACTGACTATTCATTTTAGCAATTCACATCCAGTACTCAATGTATTTTGTTGATTTGTTCAAGCATTTAATCATTTATTCACACATTCGTTCAATATATCACTCTTTGACTTACTTAATGTACAACTCTCATTTACAGTGAGCTACTTGATTACTGATTGATTCATATAATGATTTATTTGCTCAGTGCATCACTATCACTCACTCAGTGTAACACACTGAATCATTGATTCATTCATTCACTCGCTCATTCATTCACTATCTTGCTCTTTTTTCACTGTACTGTATCTCTCACTTAATGTACAGCTCATTCACAAACTCATTTACTCGTTCATTGACTGATTAATTTAGTGACTCATTCAGTTGTTTGCTCACTGATCTATTTAGTGATTCACTTATTCAATGTATCACTATCACTCAATGTAACATCCTGAATCAATGATTCATTCAATGGGTTTATTCAATGTATCACTCTTTTTCTCAATATAAAATTCTCATTCACTCGTTCAGTTGCCCGCTCACAGACTTTTAGTTTTATTTAGTGATTCACTTATCACTATCACTCATTCAGTGTAACGCACTGAATCGTTGATTCAATCATTGGTTCATACAATCACTCACTCATTAATTTATTCATGCATTCACTAACTTGCTCCTTCGTTCAGTGTATCATTCACTAAATCGATAAACAACTCATTCACAGATTCTCTTGCTCATTCACTGACTGATTCATTTTGTGTTTACCTTACTCAGTGTATCACTATCACTCCCTTAATATAGCACTGAATCATTGATTCATTAACTCACTCACTCGTTCATTCATTCATTCAAACGGTAATTTGTTCAATCACTTGTTTGCTTATTCAGTCACTCATTTGCTTATTCATTCAGTTTCCAACATGATGACACACAGATAAATGCAGCCAGGTGTTGAAAAATGTCTGGGTTTATTCAGATCAGTAATCATTTTATGGATCCAGTGTGTCATGCTGCTATCTGCGAGTGTTGAATCTCCAGAGCACAGTCAGAGATAGGGAGAAAAGTATTTAGTGCCAGTCAATACAAAATGGGTTTGTGTGAATCTTATCCCAAAAAGGCCCACCCAGCCTTTGTAACCGGCATCATTATTTGTTATTATTATTATTATTATTTTCGGACAATTGATTTTTCTCTCACCTTGGTTTCAAAGTGCAAATCATTTTCAACACTAGCTCTCGATGCTTCTGTTTTCTGCTTCCCCTCAGTATTTATGTGTTGTTCTGTGCTAGTTAAAAACCCTTGTATGTTGTTTTCTTCTCCTTTTCATCTTTTCCTTTTTATGTTGCTCTATTCTTTTGATCTTTATTGTATGATTTTTCTTGAGTTGGAGGAGTTAATTTGAAACTGTAACTTGCAAACAACAAACTACTAATTAAAAGTAGTTAAGCTACAAGCTTACACAACAAGCTAATTCACTGATTTGTTACTTAAAAATGTAATACTATTTTATTTTAATATCAAATCATTTACAACCCTTATAAGACAAAGTGGTATTTATATATCTTACACAATCGGGATCTACAAAACATTTTTTCTGACAACTAAACAATTGAAAATAGCAGTATTTAGGCATGGATGAACATGTAAAGTTCACATTACTATTAACATTTTTGGAGCCGGCCAAAAATGTTAATGTTAATAATTTAAATCTCTTATGCTTACCAAGGTTGCATTTATTGAATTAAAAAGACAGTAAAAAACAGTCATAATCTGAAATATTATTACAATTTAAAATACCTGTTTTCTATTATAATATATTTTAAAATGTAATTTATTCCTGTGATGACAAAGCTGAATTTTCAGCAGTCATTTCTCCAATCTTCAGTGTTACATTATCCCTCAGAAATCATTCTAATATAAACATATTATGCCTTTACTATCACTTTACTTTTACTTTTACTTTTGTTACTTTAAGTTAGTGTGAATTGCCAACCACAACCCATTTTACTTATGTAATGGGCTTGACTTGATTTCAATCATTGTGAAAAGAAGGCGTTATAAACCAGAATGAAGCAAAACTCGAAATAGGATTGCTAAAACAATGCCTAAATGCCTATTTGGACGTCAGTGGAAAAGGGAAGTCATTTCAGAGAAAGAGAAAGTCATTCCATTTTGATTAAAAATTAAAAAGACACATTTTCTTCTTTGCAATAACATGCACCAGTGAAATTGCTCAAAATAAGACTACAAGGATGCATTTAGAAAGCAAATAGGCTCAATTTTAATTTAATTTGAACTTGCTTATCCTGGGGTTCCTTTATCCTTACTCTCTCTCTTCTAGCACTGAAAGACGACCGTTTTCAGATGGTTCTTTTCACGCCACGCCTGGTGCGGATCACATTGATTAATGTTAGTGTGTCTGACGAGGGCGGCTACTTCTGTCAGCTCTACACCGATGACACACACCACCAGGTGGCGACGCTGTCAGTGGTGGTGCCCCCGGAGGTCCCTACAGTGGAGGTGAAGACAGAGGCAGTGGAGGGCGGAGAGGTGGAACTCACATGCATGTCCCCGCGGAGCAAACCACCAGCCACACTGCGCTGGGTTCGAGACCGCCGAGAAATCGCAGGTGAGTTTAATTTAAAAGTCATATTTATATATTATACATGCGCTTACAAACATGAAAGACACATATAAGCACATATACAAACACGAAAGAGTCAGCTTTTCTTAAAAATCCTTCACATTTGTGCATATTTGCTTTGTCTCTTTGTCAGACTCTCTGTCTTCACGGTAAATTTCATGCATTTCAACTAATCTCTGACAGCCAGGACTATACGCTTTGCTCCTCTCCCCCATGTGTTTGCTCATTGGCACATTTTCCCCTCTATTGATTTATGTCACTCTATCGAATTTCAAATGCATCTGTCCATCTGGGTCTCTTCGGATGTGTGCAGATGAAAATTTTTTTGGCACATACACCCCCCCACACACAGAACTGGATCCAGGTGCGGCCCCAATCTGTGCCTTTCTTCCTTTTCTGTCAACTCTACCTCTCATTTTCCTGCTTTCTCTCCTCTCTTTTTCTCACTGCCATCACATTTGCTCTATCTTTTTGTTTTGGGCTCCAAATAAGGGGAAAACACAGAGAATGAAAATGACAAAGACACAGAGACAGGGAAAAAAGAGGCAAGGAAAGTGTAGGGTGAGATTGTAGGCTTGGCGTGCTATCAATGTTGTTGAAATATAAAGCTGTGAGCACAAGTGTCTGTCTGTCTGCGACAGATTCAGAAAGACAGGGCTCAGTTTGAATTTAGACTTTCTGAGCCCACTGCTGTTCCGCTTCAGTAAACATAATTTAAATGTCTGCCTGATCAAGGTTATTTAAGCAATATCACACAAGTAAGAGTTATATAAACAAGTTTATGTCAGGTAACGTGTTTCAGACAACACACAGGCTGACAGCCTGTCTAGAAAAATGACAGACAAAAAACTCCACAAAGCCACTTGTATATTCTGGTCTGGAATGCCATTAACACAGACAAGCGGAGTGACACAAACATAATAAAACAGGCCTGTGCCAGCAATGCTGCCTTTATGTCATTTTATTGTGAGATGGTAACTCTGAGATTAACTGAGATTGGATAACACTTTTAAAATGTTCAATTTAGTGAATGCATTACTAACAGTACTTTTACAGCATTTAGTAATCTAGGCTTAATGTTTTGGAAAGAAGTTTGTATGCTCACCAAGGCTGCATTTATTTGATCAAAAATACAGTAAAAACAGTAATATTATTATTATTATTTAAAAAAATCGGTAACACTTTCTATGAAAGTATGATTATTTATAACATGCAATAAACGCCATGTTAAATTCACTTAATTTATAATGGATTATAAGTCTCATATCTTGACAGTATTTATTTAAGATCTGTACAGTATCTTATTGATATTACAAGAAATATAGTTAAAATCAAATGTGCCATATTACACATTCATCTGATCAGATATCTCATCTTATGGCTGTTTATGAAACATTTTTTATTAATCTAGCTGTTGTTGTTATTTATAAGTGGTCTTTGTCTGCTTTAAGTAAAGTAACAAGTTAACAATGGCAAGATATGATACTTATAATACATTATAACTATGGGAAATATAATCCATTGTAAGTTAAGTGGATGCATTGTGTTCATTGTGTATTATAAATCATCATAATCTTAAAAGCTATAACCACAAATAAGTAAATATTATAATGCATTAAAACTGTTGTTATGATTACTCATGAGATGATACAACATTATTATAATTTTTTTATAATACATTATGCATTCATTATAATGCCTTAAGAATACTCTTATAATGTATTATAATTACAGGCTTCATAGAAAGTGTTACCAAAAAATCTTACTGACCCCAAACCTTTGAACACTAGTGTACATTTTTAACATTTCAAACCAAAACGGTTACATTGCTTAAATTATGAACAAACCTTATCGATAAACAATGCTTTATTTTTAAATTAATATTAACTTAGGGTGATTAGTTAAAACATTAACATTACTTAATGAATAATGATCGAGCATGATTTAACAATAAACAAAGCTATATTTATAAATTAACATTAACATATAAATGAAGAAATGCTGTGAAAATGTAGAGTGCTCCAATGGTTATGTATTTTTAGGTGAACTTTCAAGTTAGCATCAGCCTAGTTTCCTAGTTTTTCCATTGGCTTCTAGATTATTGCAGAAAATAAACTCTGTGACACATAAATGTTTATGATTCATACTTTTTGTTCATCATGACAACTTTCATGAATTTTGAAGCCTAAATATAAGCCAAATGTAAGCTATAAATAGTTTAAAACAGCTATAAATAAAAGTAAAAGCTACACAAAATCACAATTAGATATTATTGATGTATTTCATGTTTAGAATAAAGCATGAAAATATCTTGAGCTCATGTTAACCACAGACCTTATTTTAGGCATTTAACTTAAAACCCATAACATTTTTAAAATTTTGTTTAAAAAAAAGACATTGACTTTGTTTTGATGGAACCAAAAGTGTAAAAATGCGAACACTTTTCCAGGTTTTGTCATCCCCGCGACAGTTTATTTTTAGTTAATAAGTTAATGATACTTAATATAATAGAGTCTTATTGTAAAATCTTCTCTGAGCTGTTCATGTCTTCAAACTCATAAATTATTTGTTTCTATAGCAGTACACAACACAAAAGAGGATCTATTTTTGGCTTTGATGTTGATGACACCACAATACTTGATTGCTACATTGTTCAAAATGAAAAATTCTAAATAAAACACAAAGCAAGTATAAAATTACATATCAAAAAATGGCTAAAGATCATACATTTTTGCCACTGCCATTCTGATTGTTTTCATCTGGCATTGCAATAGTCAAGTTATTGGTACTGTCTGGTAAATACGAGTTTGACAAAGACCAAAGTTGGTAGCCCATAATTACGGTAATCCTCATAAATATCCTTCATAAATATGTAAACTCCATTTGACCCCACTCTCTATCGACCTAACTGCCCTCTGTCTGTTTCATCATCCAATTACTGCCCTTCACTCGTCCCTTGTCATTTTGTTTTTTTATCATCAAATTAAAACTTAATAGTCTCAGAAGTATAATAGAGCCTGTTCTGTGGTTGTGAAATCAATGTGAGTAAGGTGTGTTGCTCAGTGCATCAAATTCATGCTGTTTGAAGTAATGAGGGCAAGCGTGCAATTCTTTGTACGAAAGGTATGCAAATATTGTCTAGCTGAAATGTGAACACACATTGTTAAAATTTGAGCAAACTGACTTCTCCTTCCATCCCTCTCTCTTCGTTCAGGTGTGATCTCTCAGCAGGAGAACGGGAAGACTGTGAGTGTTTCCAACACTATCCGTATCCCCGTGGAGAGGAAAGATAACGGAGCGGCGCTGAGCTGTGAGGCGTCTCACCCGGCACTCGTGGGGCAGAAGCGAGTTCGTCACTACAGCCTGGACGTTCACTGTGAGCCAACAATGCCGTCACGTTTCCATGACTACCGCCATATTAGACTGATTAACGGTTGTTATTAGCTCGCTGAAGCACCATCTGTTTAAACATGTTCACTTGGCAAGCCTCTAACAAGGTTTGTTTGTTTGTGTTACATCTTGCCTGTGATGATAAAGGACGAGAAGACAACAGTATCCCATTAAACATCACACCACAGTATTAACAGAAACACTCGAAATGTAATACTGTGGAAAGATTTCAACCTATAAAAATATCTAATATGAACTTTATACAAGGACTTCTCACATAAAGTTGCTGTAACAGTCGGAAGGGCTTTACTCTGTAAAAAGACAATCGAGTTCAAATGAATTTTAGTGTATTACTGTTGGTACCCACAATGAGTTTAAATCAGACACTGCTAGAAATGTGTTGAGACACTTGCTCTGTTCCAAAACTTAGTGAGCTGCATCCGTAGGCAGCACTTTAAGAGCCTTTTTATGCAAATACATTTAATACAGTATTAAACTACCGTTCAAAAGTTTTTGTTGGTTTGTTTTTTGAAAGAAGCTTAAGCTTCTCCCAGGTTGTATTTATCAAAAATACAGTGAAAATTATAATATTGTGAAATATTATTAAAATGTAAATGTTACTTTTTTTATATATATATTTAGAAATGCAATTTATTGCTGTGATGGCTTTCCTATTAATATTTCTTATGAAAAATAAAATTGTACTTACAGTATCCCAAACCTTAGAATAATAGTTCATAAAAGTGTTGTAAATAATAAATAGATCATAAATAAACTTGAAATAATAATAAAAAAATTTATTTAAGAAAAATATATTGAAATTGTTTATTTATTATTTTATTTATTATTATTATTATTATTATTATTATTATTATTATTATTATTATTATTATTATTATTATTATTATTATAATATTCACATTGGCTGTATTAAAATCAACTGAGTCCAGAGCAACATTTAGTTGTGAGTGAGCAATTTTGTTCCAAAGCTGTAACTTATGAGGTTCCATTTTAGTCAGGATACTGCAATTGAACACAGTATGTGTTGACTAGACTTTGTGACAGAGCTCTTTTCCTGTTTTATTCCCTCTCTCTATCCTTCTCTTTATCTCTGCAGTTGCTCCTACGGTGAAAATCATTCCCCCTCAGGGCATCCTCCGAGAGGGAGACTCCCTCAGTCTCACCTGCTCCGTTACCGGCAACCCACTGTGAGTGTACAAGAGCAAGTGTGCTTTTCTTTGGAAATGTATCTGTCAGGTTGCATGTGGGAGATTTTGATGGATGTGAAAGTACGCGTGAATTTCTGTTTCGACATGTGCTTTAAAAACTAATCATCTGAACTGGTCCCACAAGAACAGCTTTAAGCTGAAGCTAGAAGCTTTATCTTCTAACACTTCAAAATGCTTAAAGAGGATCATCTCAATCCAGCTCCAATAAAGTATAACTGCTCAGAACAAAGATGATCCTGCATCTGAACATGAGGAAGAACAGCCTTGACTCCGTCCTCTGTTCCTCCTCACATCTCTCTCTCTCTCTCTCTCTCTCTCTCTCTCATTATTTCCCCTTCAGTTTCAATGCAAAGTACACAATAAAAGCAGTAACTGGAAAAGTAAAATACAAATTTATTGTATATTATTATTTTATAACAATTATTACCACCTTTATTTATTAATAAATTAAAAATCTAATTATTTTAAGAAGTAAATTAATTTTGCAGTAAAGTTTGAGGTAATAAAAATAATAACAGTATGTAATTAAATAAAACAAGATGAAACTAATTGTATAATTACTGCATTTATTTATAAATTATATAAAATATATATTTTATTTTATTAATTAGAAGTAGCAGGAAAGACTGAAGTAATAAAAAAACAGTATACATTATTATTAATAAATATTATTTATTTATTTATAACATCATATGAAATAAATTAAATTTTGTTTTTAAGAAAAAAATAACATGGCAGTAACGGTGGTTATAGTTATAGTAAAAATAATAACAGTATACAATAAAATAAAACAGGATAAAGTGAATTAAAAAAGACATTAATGAACATTTAAATGAAAAACAATTCGTCACCAGCATTTGAGCTTTTTTTAGCCAATTTTGGTAATTGTGTAATGAAGTTTCAGAGTTTTTCTCTTTTACCTCACTAAACGTCTTGTATTGAAGGAGAAAGTGTCCCTCTGTCAACCTCAGCAGTGTCACAGTTAGCACAGACACTTTCTTCCTTCAGAAGGCATGTTTGTCGTAGTCTATCATTTTTCTGCGGCTCACCCGTGGTCACTGAGCCTCTTCTCCCCAAGAGGCTGTGAGCAGAAAGCCATTAAGCCTCTCCAGAGCCTCGTAAGGGACCGCTACAGAAATGAAAGATGGAGAGATAGAGAGGACGATTGAGCTGCCACTCATTTTACGCTGAAATGGGGAAATGACAGAGTGAGGGAAGGAAAGAAAGATGGGCTCCGAGAAGTTTTAGCTAGGAAAGAGAAATGAAAGGCTACGTGATTTATACGGTAGGGGAAAGAGAGTGTGAAATGTGTAAATGTTTAATTGTAGGGGCATGTTTGAAGATTACAGAATGCAGTGATGAGAAATGAGAACAGACTGCCCACCCACAGAGGGACCGCTCTCTGGATAGGTTGAGATAAATTAGTGTATTGATGGGAGGGATGAGAGATGGATCCAGATGTCGCTCTACAGTAACTGAACTCACAGTACACTGCATCGTGCTGCTTGGTTATAAAGCCATTACGATCATGTTCATCCGACATTAATCACCAATTATACAGTCTGCATTTGTTGGAGGGGTGTTTTTATTATTCCTCGGCCCTCTGGCTGGCTCATCCTCTGCACTGTTTGTGAGAGCATGTGTGTGTGTGTGTGGTACTGTACGCTGAATCCTGTGAGGGCTGTAATTAAACGTGTCCTGTGGGATTACTGTGAGTGATGACGTAGAGTTGTCTTCCAGTCAGGGTGGATGAGGTATGAGACGTTTCACAGGCGGTGGGCTCAGAACTGAAGCCTCAGGCTTTTTGCCCAACAGTTTCCATGTATATCCTGCTGCTGTGGATCACCTCGCAGCTGTTTGTGTATGTGTGTGTGTGTGTGTGTGTGTGTCTGTGTGTGTGCGCGCACTGGTTTGGGTGGTTTATGAGGACACAAATTTGTATAATGATATGGGTATGACATAGGTATTACAATGTAAAGGTGGTTTATTAGGACATTTCCTGTGTCCTCGTAATTCAAAAGGCTTTAAAAACATTAACAACCTATACCAACATGTGCGCGTGTGTGTGTGTTATGTCCTTTTCATGATTTTATCTGCTAGGACTATCCTCTCTTCTCTACTTCTCTCTTCTTTGAAAAATATCAAGAATGGATATATGCATTTCAAATGACAAAGTGCTCACAAAATCTGAATAAAGATTTATGCTTTGTATACGTCATTCACCTTGTACATTCATTGTTTATGTAATCATGTTGTTTTATATGATTTCGTTAACAGCATGCCTTTTGAAGCAGTTAATGATTTAAACGTTGGTTAAATTAATAATTAATTAAACATACATAACATTTTACTCCTATGGAAACTGTAATGCTAGTAAAATGCCAAAGAATTTGCACAATCTTGAAGAGTCTGAAATGTTGCTCCATCAGGACATAAAAAATACACACATCATAACTTATTCAAAGAAATAGCGCTGACTACATATGATACAGACTTAAAGACATGAAGCTTTATTTCCAAGAATGCATGGTAAACTTTTAATGCAATATAGAGCAATATTAAAACATGCTTGTATTGTAATAGTTGTTGTATATCCAAATCCATTTCTGATACTAATACCAGATATATGTCCATGTTTAATATTTCCTGCATAATTATGTACATAAAGAAGTATATTTTGTTGGATCAGTTACCTGTGTCGGCAAATATGCAGCTGACACACCCACCTAAACAATTTCAATATATCGCTTATCCTGCCCGAAAAGACCATAAACATTGCAGATAACATCTGAAGTAACAATTAATTTACATACACATAACATAAAAACTAATCCTGTATGAATGATACGCTTCAAATCTGGTGATTTTGGGTCAAGGTTTTGGCTGTTTAGAAGTCGAGCAATTATATAGATCAGTGGTAAAACCTAGTGTTTTGAAGGATAGTGGCAAAGACAGATAAATATTCAAAATTACAGTTAATTAGTTCTTGGGGGCTGCACTGTGATCCTTAAATAGAGTCTTTTAATGTCATCTAATGATTCTAGTTCTAGATATGCCTAGATAAGCTTTTTGGTATATTAACTTTTTTTTAAACACTTAATGACATTGTAGTGGGTGTCTTCTGTAAATCATGGTAAAAATGTATGATCGTCTTTTTTTGTACGTTTGTTAGTTTTTTTTGCTCAAAAATAAAAAAAATTGAACAGGACACATTCTAATGTTTGAGGAAACAATTTAAAGTTGCATTAAATTTTTAGTTGTTTTGATGCTTGGAAACCCCTTTTTGTCTTTGACCCATGTATATATGTGTCTGTGTGTTTGTTCGCAGATGAAACAAATGGCTCTTTATGAGTGAGTCATTGAATCATTCTTTCAACTGATTCGTTCAAACACATTTAGGAAAGAGACAAGTGAATGGCTAAAAGTCCAAAACTGTAATACTTTTGAGTAGCTACTTTTTTTGAATAAGTAATTCATTTGCAACCATTATAAAGTACATTGTTTTAATGTGTGTAGTATGAATGTAATCCAGATGTACTACATTTTGTTGTTGTTGTTGTTGTTGTCATGTGACCTAATAATGTCAGTTGCATCGCTTCACTGCCATTCACAAATCCCTGAGGATGGGTTAGAAATGTGTCCATTAGATGCATACTTCAGAAGCTCGCCAGAGATTTAAAAAAATCAGTGGGGTTTATAAATATAATAAACAATAATTAATTAATTTAACATGCTCTCTGAAAACAAATCTTATCATACACAAATAACAGATAACTTTATTTCAGATAAATATACATTTATATAAATTATTTGTTTTAAGGCTGTTTACATTTTTTACCGACAAAAATACTGATTAAGAAATGTTTTTTTTTCCTCCCCCAAATTCTTTTATCTCTTTTTCATCTTTTTTTTTATATTATCTGATTTCTATTCTCTTTCGTCCCTGGTGCCTAATTATTTGGAGAAGATTTGTTTTTTAAACTTTTCTTTTAATGCCTTGCTCCTTTGATAAATTCTTGATTGCTTAATGTGTTTTTTGCTGTCTTTTTTTCTAGACCACGTGACATCCAGTGGTCACGAGTGAACGACACTCTTCCTGAGAGGGCGGAGAAAACGGGCAACATTCTCCAAATGTCTCGCCTCAGCCAATCACACAACGGCACCTACCTCTGTCAGGCCCATAATAATTACGGCCGTGCAGCCGACCACTACACACTGCTGGTGTATGGTGAGAAAACGAATGTCCCTGGTCACATGACATTAACCCTAACCCCTTCTAAACTACTCAGTACAGTCCACGTTTTTGCATGTCAAAGTCTGTAGGCTTTCGTATGAAACCTGTTTTCACACCTCTCAGAATTACAAAACATTTCCATATGTATACGCACGAACACCTACACTTTCTTTTCCATTCAAGAACAGTGTGGTTTCTTTATAGCTACAGAGGTGGTTTACTGTGGCTTTGAATGTCTTGTTCTCCCACCATAGTGTGTGGTTTTTTAGTCCTCCCCCTCTCGCCCAGGTCTGCCCCCTGTGGCTGTACAGGGTACTGCACCTTCCAGCTGTGTTTGTAGACCCGCAGGATGTATGATGTATTTTGAAAGAGTGCAAGAAATGAGATCCCCTGAGGTCTTCCTCCTTTCTTTCTCTTTTTTCCTCCTCCTTTTTTTGCATTGTAACGACAGCCATCAAATACGCACCTTAACGAGGCAGCTCGGAGAGCGCAGGTGGGTGGGAATGTCATCTTTCATCCCGCTTCTATCCTTCGCTCCCTCTCTCTTCCACTCGTTCTATCCACGGTTCTGTGTAGGTGAGCCTCTTAGCTTTGAAACACCTCTGCACTTTAGAAAATGTCCCAGGAATCCCTTTCTCTGCCTGTTTATTCTTCCTTCCTTCCTCCTTGCATTCTTTCCTCCCTCATTTACTTCTTCCTTCTTTTCTTCCTTTATTCATTCAATCTTTCCTTACTTCCTCCTTTCTTCCCCCTTTTATGTGTTCTCTCCTTCCTTCCATCCATCCATCCTTCCATTCTTCCTTAGTTTCTTTGATCTTCCTTCATTTCCTCCTCCCTTTGTTTCTTCTTTTCATCCACCTATCCAATTTTTCTTTTCTTCCTTACTTTATTAATTGCTTTGTTCCTTCTTCCTTCTGCCTTTGTTCCTTCCTCTATTTTTTTCTAAATTTCCTTCCTTCCTTTTCTCTTTCTTTATTTCTTCTTTTGCCCTTTCTCCTTTCTTTCTTTCTTTATTTCTTTTTCTTTTCTTTCTTTTCTTTCTTTCTTTGCCCTTTCACCTTTCTTTATTTCTTTCTTTCTTCCTTCTTTTGCCCTTTCTCTTTTTCATACATTCTTCCTCCATTTTTTTCTTTCCTACATTCATTTACTCCTTTCTTTGTTTTCATCCTTTAATCCTTCCTTTGTTTCTCATTTCCTTCTTTTCTGCCTTCCTTGCATCCTTCCCTCCTTCATTTATGTCTCATTTTCTTCCTTAGGTTTAATACTTCCTTTGTTCCACCCCTTCTTTTCCTCTTTTTATCCTTCCTTCCATTTTTTTCTTTCCTTCATATTCATATTCTTTTATTCCTATAGTTACTTATTCTTTCCTTTCTTCAATTCTCTTCACCTTCCATTTTTCCTTATTTCTTTCCTTCCTTCCTTCCTTTAATCTTTGCTTTATTCTTTCCCTCCTCCCTCTCTTCTTTCCTGCCTTTTCCACCTCTTCTATGTTCCTTTTTTCTTTGTTTCTTCTTTTCTTCTATCCTTTCTTACTTCCTTTCTTCCTACCTGCCTTCCTTTCATCCAGTCTTCCTTCCTTCCTTCCTTTTTCTTTCTTTCGCTGCTCTCCTACACAGAACGCCAACCTTCCCATTTAATGTGTTTGTGTGGGAGTAAATGAACAAGATTTGGTGTTAACTCTCAGCGGTATCAGCGTATTTAGGCTTCATCTGCTGGAAATCCCATGCTCAGTGCAACTAAAAAGCGAGAAATGGCTGACTGCTAGAGGGTGAGGGAGAACTATTGAGATGATGAGTCAGCAGTCACAGTGACACGAGAGGGTGGAGGAGGCCTGATCTCAATATCTTGCTGCTTTTTCTCACTGATTTATTTTATGTCTAAAGTGGCCATGAAGTGCAAAATGAGGAATTACAGCCAATATGAACCAAATGATGATTATAAACTGGAGGAGGGTGAGAGAAAGACAAAATGAGTCAGGAAAGACGAAAGGACAGAGGAGGAGGAGATTTTGTTTTTTCAGAAATTTTGCAATTTACGCTGACTGATATGCAAGTGTGTATTTCCCACATGGCTCAACATGTACACCTGTCTGTGCTACTTTATCTCTGTCTGTCTGGAAATATTTGCATATATATTTGGTACACACTTTTTTGCCAAACCCACTTAAGAAACATTTTAATGTGTAACTACTTTTATATTTGTTGGAGTGTATCTGTGTGGGTTCAGGTTTTGCCTACACACGATCTGTTAAATCTGAAATCACCTACATTGTAGGCAGCAGCCAAAAGTCTCTATGAGGGAAAATGTCTAAAACATGCTAAATGATGCTTTAATGAAAATACATAAATGCAAAAAGGTGTCTCAGTGCTAGATTCAAGATTAGAAGGTAGAAAACTTCATTAACTGAGAACACAGAAAAGCACATTTGAATATGTGTACGTGTTCTCCTCACCTCCACATATGCAGCTTGTCCAGTGGTCAAACGGTCAAAGGATAGTCCCCTGGAGACATGCTTATGCAAAACAGCAGCAGTACTTAGCCATGATGGACCTTGCTGCCAATAAAAACCATTACAATTGAACGGCCTCAGAGAGCCAATGAGATTGAAATGAGTGAAAGGATGGATGGAGAAAAAGATAAGGAGAACCAACGTTGCTTGCAGGAAAGAGGAAAAAATGTAGCACAGTAATGAGCTGTGCCTCTAATTGGAAGAAACAACATGGGCACTTAATTAATGAAGTGAAACTCAGGAAAAGGAGAAGAAAGCATGAGCAAGAGGGGATATAGTAATTGAAAATGTCATTTTTACCTTTGGATAGTCATGACAGGAATATTAAGCGTGGCGGATCGAGGAGTGTGTCGAGCTGACGACAGAGACTTGGCCTTTGAGCAGAGAGGGGAGAGGTGAGATACTGTGGGATTTACAGACTCCATATACAGAGAGAATTAGAACAACTTGAAGATCTGTCACTCTCTCGTTCTTTGGTGCTATAATGTGGCACAAAACCTAGAGTCCCAAAAACGCAGAGAACAACATTGCTGACGTGACTCACCCAAACATCTGTGTGATGAAATGTTTATCAGCTTCCAGCCTGAGCTGTAATGATGCGCAGGAAGCAGGAAAGAAGAAACGCCTTTAAAATGATCGGGTTTTGGAAAAGTGCAGGAAAAACAGAGAAATGTAATGAATGAGAAAGTGGGAGCACTGAAAAGAGAGGAGAAAGGAAAGAGGGACAGGAAATGTAATAAGAAAAAAGGATCTAAATACAGAATATGGCAACCAAAACCAAAATTCGGTCATTATTTATTCACCCACATGCCATTCCAAACCTGTGTGCAGGCTTTCTTTTTCTTCTGTAGAGCACAAAAGGGAAAAAATTTGACTGCCACTTTCCATGCAATTACAATAAATTGGGACTGAAGCGTTCAAGGTTAAAAAGGATCCAAAAGCCCCATAAAATAACAAAAGTCATCCACATGATTTGTGTGCTATACTCCAAGCCTTCTAAAGCGAAATGCAGTCTTTATGCAAGAAACAACCCAAACCAAATTCATTATTCACTACTTTTTCATTACTTTTTTTCTTTCTTTTTTTTCGCATTGTGATAATGCACGAAGTAGGCATTTTTGATTTGTGAACAAATTATTTTTGCACTGTGGATCTTTTCAGTGAATTGGTTATACTGGTTCACAAAACTGTCTAACTGATTTTGTTTTCCAAATGGAATTGATTCAGTTATCGAGTTCAACTCACTAACTCAATGATCTGGTCAGAGTGGTTCACAGTGATATCAATTAATCCTAGTGTTAATTTGGTTAGTATCTTACACAAATCAATAGTAAGGCTACGGAAGACATGGAACAAGTTGTATGGTCAATGTTTATGAAACTCTTATGGTCCTTTTGTGCCAGTCCTTGTTTATGGTCTGAAGACTGTCTCCACTTATGTTCTAAGGTATAAATGTCATAAAATAAAGGTTTGGATTGACATGAGGGTGAGTAAATGATAGGGATGTAACGATTAACCACGAGCCGGTCGAAAATCGAGTAAAATATGTGACTATTCAAATTGGTTGAGATGCTAAACAAATCGCAATACAATTTGAGTAGGAGTTTATATGAATGTATCTTTGAGGGGAACTGACTATCTTTAGAAAAGTTTACGTGGTATTTTCTTTTCATCTTGCCTCTGAACAATGCATAGTAAAGTAGTGTTCATAAGCGCAGCTCTGCTTTGTTTACAGCGGTAACCCAGGAAACACTGTATCATTGCTGTTCATAAGCGCCACCTGCTGGCAGAGAGTGAATCTGTGTCTCATTCAGCTCATCTGCTGTTTTGTTCAGATATGTTTTATAGTTTCACAAAACTAAAGCCAGACCATTCTGTTTTTGCTTCAAATTTCCAAATTATGCAGTCTAATTTAGATAAAAAAAACTATGCTGCATATATGCGGCATCTTTGTTTGGATTATGATTAAAATCCAGTGGTTGCCTCTAATTTTAAATGGAAAGAGCACAGACAAAGCCTTAGTTTGTTCATATTAAGAGATTTCTTTTATTTCTGTAACTTACTTGTTTGATTTGGGGTTTGTTTTAAAATTTCAATTTTGTTTTGTTATATTTCAATTTCACAAAGAAACGTGCAGCAATAGCCTAATAAAACGGCACCTTTTCATTTACTGTATAATGTCTCCAATCTTATTTTGTTAAAAACAAATCATGAGAAAATCGAATCGTGAAATCAAAATCGTGAATCGCATCGAATCGTGAGTTGAGTGAATCGTTACATCCCTAGTAAATGATGACAGAATTCACATTTTTACCTTTAAATATCTGAACTGTTGTGTTCAAAATGGAAGTTTTGCCACAGAGAAAGATGAGAGGTATTGAGAGGAGAGGAATGAGAGTGATGATTAGCTGCCTTCCTCTTTCTAAAGAGTCATGGTGGTCTTGGGATATTGATCTGCATCCGTTATTGATCGGTCTGGTACCAAGCTGTTAATCCCTCCGAGTTTTGAAGCCCACGCACATACGCAAACGAATACTGTGTTGCTGCTCTTTGTTGCATAAAAAGCTGTAGACCCATATGCAGATGGAGGAGAGAGCTGCGAGGCAGCAACAGGAACAAGATGGGGCAAAAAAGAGCGATGAGGCTAGTGCTTATATTAGAGGTGTGGAGGATGGTGAGCAGAGAAGTAAGATTGATGATCTTTGGGATGGAGAGATTGAAGATTACAGTGAGAGAGAGAGCTGAGCCCGTGAGAGATGAAAGGGTGGAACAGGAAGCTGCTGCACCCTGCTGGCTGGAGATGTTACCCGCAAAGAGACCCTTGACCCTGGCAGAGGGGTGTAATTCAAGAACATCACGGTTTATCTCTTGCTCACACACTTGTACACTCACTCACACACTGATAGACCCTTTGCTAGTGTTTTTCCTTGCATGTGCTTGTATGTAGCTGCAGTAGTTAGTAAATAACCCTGTTGTAAATCAATTCCCTTGTAGTGTCTGTCCCTCCCAACTCTCATCCTGCCATCGCTCACCCCATCCTTCCATCCTCCAGCTTTACAAAGGAATACCAAGGTAAACCTTCTTCCATCACCTCACCTTACCTCATCTCCTTTACATTGTTCACTTCCCCTTTACCTCCCTTTGTTTCCTGAGTTGTACTTAATGTTAGTTTATTGCACCAAAAATAGTCATACTTTAGTTTTGCACGACTACATTTGAATTTCTTTCTATCCCTTAGAATAAATCAGGCTGTTTTTACTATTGTAGCTGTAAGAATTATGTAAACGACCTCTGTTGTGATTGGCTAACCTCTTCATTTCTGTAATGAGTGACAGTTTGATTACAGTGCTTGCACAACGAGCACTGTAGTAATATTTTATCTTCTTCTCATTCTTCTACACACATTTCTGCAGTTATTTCTGCTTGCTTTATTTGTTTTGTAAATTCTTTTCTTCATAATTTCATATGGAATATCATATTCCATTGAAAACTAATCAGTAATTTTTGAGACTTTATCCAAAACACCCACTACTTTTAATGGATGATAAGTTAGGAAAAAATATATATTTTGTTAAACACTATAGCCTTGGAAAACTCATATGTTGACAGCGCTTAAATATATTCAGTGATTGTCGCTGTGAATTACTGTCAGCCCTTCATATAATCTTTTTGTTTATTGTAAAGTTTATATTTGTTTAAAAAATGTTATTCAGTTGTCTTATTGACTTATGGTGCATTCACACTGTTGTAATTACAGCAACTATATGACAACCCAGACATTCTACTTAGAGCATTTCATGTCCTCGGAATAATGTGTTCTATTTCAACTCTATTAACGGCAACATGAATCTGTAAATCGAGCAATCGATAGACAAAACCCAAATAAAACAAGTAACAGTTGTTATGCAAATACCTTATTAATAAACTTTTATTTAAATTATTTAGCAGCAAATTTGGTATTAGTTGTCCAACTCTGATCTAGCTACATTAAACTGTATTGTGTCTTTCATTTATTTTCAGATTAGTCTTGCATTTACATTTAGTCAATTACTGGAATTTATAAGAGATATAAGAAATAGTAAGAGATAACTACATATCTACATTTACCTGCTGAATTTGCTGCCATTTTGAATGTTTCTGTGTGATGCTGCATGTCAGGTACAAGTTGGAGCTTTCAGAATTAAGAATTTACAAGTTGCAATTACAAGTTCTATGAGGATGTGAATGTTTCTTACAGTACAAGTCAGAATCTCGTAATTATGGTAACTCCAACATGGCATGAACACATCTTTGTTGATAAAATGTTCAGCATTCCAAATGTAACTGACTAAGAATTTCATCCTAATTCGCACACTAGCTGTCCTAAATAGTATTTGAAATTAGAGTTAGTGTGTCTCCAATCATGGTATGTTGAAGTGACTATCCCAAAGTTACTTGGATAGTCTATTATTTACAGTGAAAATTCAAAGTGCAAATCCGTGCACACTCTAACCCATTGCATCTTGGTGGAGAATTTGCTTTAGAACTACAAACACGAAAAAAAAGTATTAAAAACTACAAAAATGGCAGATATGCAAGACTGACAGTAAAGAAGTTAAAGTCCGCATTAAATCAAAATTTACTTTATTTACTTAACTAGCGCACATTGCTAGTCTTGATGTGAACAATTAATCCGTGCAAGTTAATCTGCTGAAAAAAATGGTTTGTCTTGGTAATCTTTAATCAAAATCTGAACATTTACTTCTGCTCTGGAATTGCATTTCTTCTCTGATGAGGTCAGTTTGACGGCTTGGGCAGAATATCCTTAAACACACTCCTTAAACCGTTAGTTTGCTATGAGTGAGAGATGAGAGGAGGAGCGCAAAAAAAACACGCCCTCTCCTCAATATTCCATTTCAGCTGGAAATACGTCACTTCACTGAAATAAAGTCAACTTCCGGTTCACACGGACTTTAAGATAAAGATGTCTGAGTGATAATAATCAACATTTCACGCAATATTTATTTAATGTAATCCGTGTTATATTTCATCTGCAATAACATTGTGAACTTTTTATAGATACATTTGGCCGTTAACTTTTAAAAAAACACGAGGGTGAGTTCTCTGCATGAAAGTCCCACGACTGGAAGATCCTGGTACAGAGGATGTAACCTGTGACAAGATGATTGACAGGCCAGTTTACACTAACAGGATGTGTGTAACAATGCGACAGATTGGCTGTTAAAAATGAAATTTTATGACGTGATAGTATGTCCCAAAGCACGTACTTTTTCTTCACAAAATGACAGTTTTAGAGCATAGTATAGGTAGGCGAACTGGGAAGCAGCGTTCGTCTTTTTTTACATGCACTCTAAAAAAAATTGCATTCTACTTCATGTTTGATCTGTTCCTTCTGTGTGTCTTCAAGCTACAAAGGGAGGACTCTAGGCTTACTCCTCCATCTATATTGCATATTATTCTCAATTTCTGTCTTTGGTTTCACAGCTTTTTTAATTTTAAACTTTACTGTTTGCTGGCTTGCAAGCACTGTTATTTCCTTAAGGAAATACAAATCCAGTTTTTTTTAATTGTCTTCCACCTCATTCTCCACCTCAACATATGCAAATTCCTCCCTGACGGCTCTACTCCAATGCTTACTTTGAAACCAGCTTTGTTCCATATGTTTTCTCCTGCTAAACCGCCTAGCATCTCATCTTCTCATTCATGTTTTGTGTTTATTAATGTTCCTTAAGATGCATGTGCACTCAATCCTATTGTCTTCCAAGTGCCCTTGTCATCTGAAGCACTAGCGCTGCTCTCCAGAGGATCTATTCAGCTGCTGTGCCTTGTTTTTCGTTAGAATTTAAGAGGCTGCCAACAGATGAAGAAACACACGCTGAAAGAGAGAGCAATAAAGAGAGCAAAAAAAAGACACATGACCCCTTTAAAGAGGCCCGGCTCTACACGGCATCGCTTGTCATTCATGATGTTGTGGGATGTGAGGTCGGGTCAAACGGGAGCCTTTGATCCTCCCACCTGACAGAACTACTAAGAGACTTCACTGTACAGCAAGACATCAGCATCATGCAACACTGCACAAACTTCACACAGCAGCTCCAGCACACTGACCTGCAGAAGATATCAGATGCATTTTCTACCATTTCCATTTCACGCACCTCAAAGTGCACAGTCATTGAATCTATGACACTTTTTTGCTGGCTCTATCTTTCTCACACATCTTGCTCTTCCTCTTTCTGACTGGCATTGTTTGCTGTCTCCAGTATCCAGCAAGAATTGAAGGGATAAAGACTGTGTTTTCTAGAACAGACTACAAGAGAAAGACAACTGCAAGTAGAAGCGAGAGACGCTCTGGTCTCTTTAATGTCACTTCCTCAGCAACGGGTGGCTAGTTCTCTGAAAAGTGTGCGTGAGGCAGGGAGAAGCATAAATTTTTCATCGTCTCTGAAATGGACTCCTAATGAAATGTTACTCGACAGCCTGTTCAAAGGCGACCTCCCTCTCTCCAGCTCTCCCGCTGTTTCTGAAGCATTTGCGGTGAAGTTGAAGTGTGTAATTTTTTTGATGTTTAAATACTTTCTCTTATCCCAGCTTAATATGCAGAGACAACTATAAGTAAAGCCATTTGTAGGTTTATTTCCCTCGAAAAATGTAAACACTGGGGCTCTGTGGTGAAAACATTGTTTTGTTTGTTTGAAAATCTTGACCAGCTCCACACTGCAACATCAGCTCAACCAATGGTGTGTGTTTGGGGGCGGAGCAATCAGTATGGCTTGCCGATAGAAGAACATTATTACAAAAAATCTTCTACAATTACCCCATCAACTTCGGTCAGCCAATTGTAAGTCGCTTTGGATAAAAGCGTCTGCTAAATGACTAAATGTAAATGTAAAATGTAAAAATGTTGTTTACTCACTCTGGTGGTTCCAGATCCATATGCTGTTCTGTGAAACACAAAAGGTGAATTTGAAGAATCCTCACACAGCTCTTTTCTTTACAATGAGGGTTCATAGTGAACGGGGACGATTCACCCAAAAACAAAAATTCTGTTATCATTTCCTCACTCTCATGTCATTCCAAAAATGTATGACTTACTTTCTTCCGTGAAACACAAATAAGGTATTTTGTGGATACAGTGGAAGTCAATAGTAAACGAAACTGTTTGTTTAACAAACAAAAAAACACAGGTTTAGAATGATATTGTAACGGGGCAACAGAGACGTGAGACGTGTGGATCCATCTGCAAGGTTTTATTTGAATAGAAGACAGAGACGTGGTCGTAACAGGCAGGGTCAAACAATGGCAAACAGGTATATAGATGGCAAGGCAAGAGGGATAGTCAAGGTACAAGGCAAAGATCCAGGCAGGTGCAAACAGTATCCAACAGGGCGAGACTCGAGAGATAATCCAGGTAAACAGGCAGTGATCAGAACACGGGGAATCAGACAAGGCTAGACAGAGAAAACAAGACACTAGACTCGGTAATGCAGCTAACACTTGGGGAGTGCTAAACGCAGGACAAAACACGAGACTAAAACAGAAAACACGGAATGGCTAGGTAAGGCTGCTAACACTAGGGGAGTGAAAAACGCTAAACAATACTCAGCAGAGAAATGTGGTTAGAGTGGGTGTTATATAGTGAGTGAGGTGATTAGAAACAGCTGTGTGCAATCAGTGCAGTGTGCAAATCGTGCAAAGAATGATGGGATATGTAGTCCGGGGTGCTATGCAACAGTTTGTGTAGTGCGAGAGTCAATGTAATGGAAAGTGTGACATCTGGTGGTGAATAAACGGAAGTCCATGAACCGAATTCGTGACAGATATGAGGGTGAGTAGATTATTTAATGACTAAAGATCAATTAACATCAACAATAATTAATAAACTCTTGCTGTTTTTTTCGTTCATGTTAGCTAATGCATTATCTAATAACAAACAAGACCTTATTGCAAGACTGGGCAACTTCAGTCCTGGAAAGCCACAGTCCTGCAGAGTTTTGCTACTGTATATATCACTGTATATACTGTATATATCACTATTAAGGTTTATTCATTTCAGTTTTAGTTTTAATTTATTCCCAGTTAATAATTTTAGTATTAATTTTAGAGCAACATATCTATTTTTCATTTAGTTCAGGTTTTTCGTCTAATATTATATATTTTTTCAGCTTTAATTAAATTAACAAACATGTTTTCAATAGTTTGATAATGAGCTAAATTAATACATAATTAATACATAATAACCCTGATTGTAAAGTTTTATCTTTTTTCAGATTTTAGAGAATAACAGCCTTGGTCATGAGCTATTGCAGTTTTGTCCCACAGAAATAAAGTCATGCAGGTTTGGAACTAAGTGAGGGTGGGGAAAAAAAAACCGATGACAGAATTTTAAATTTTTGGCTAAACTATCCTTTTAAGATTTGGTCGCTTGTCTTTTTTTTTAGGCACTCATGAAAACTTTACTTATTGGCAAGCAAACATACAGCACTTTCCTTCCTCAATCTTTCTTGGCATTGTTCTCGTCTGGTATGTCACTTTCTCTCTTCTGCTCGCTCTGTCTGTATATCTTTCATTCACTCTGTCTCTATGTCTCCTATTTTGCTATTCTACCCACTGCTGTGTAGTGTAAACAGGTTGTTAAATATTTAAGGGTGCTTTCCAGCCTCATGTGTTGATGATTCAGAGTATCTGTCAGTTTAGGTAAAACTTTACTGTATACTTCACACACAGACTCTGATGGCATCTTTCCTCTGCAGTCATTGTCTTCAACTAATAAAATGCAAGCAATAAAAAAACATGATGTGTTAATCACAGTTCTTTGTTTTCACAGTTTTTTAGTTAAAATGCTAAAGCTAAAACTTGTTGTGTGTGTGTGTGTGTCTCAGACCCCGGAGCAGTGGTGGAAACCCACAGTGCTGTTCCGTATGCAGTGATCGGGGGCATCCTGGCTCTGCTGGTCTTCACGGTCATCTGTGTGCTCATCGTCACCATCTGGTGCTCCGTCCGACAGAAAGGTGACCTCCTCTCTCTACAAACCCTTAACCTGTGGTGACACACAGACATGCAGCGCCTCAACTTCTGAGGAGAGGGAGGAAGTAAGATAAAAGCTGGTTCACACTGCACCAACATCAACCAGGTTCAGTCACTCATCCAGTTTGATTTTGGGT
Organism: Sinocyclocheilus grahami; assembly: GCF_001515645.1. Lineage (NCBI taxonomy): Eukaryota > Metazoa > Chordata > Actinopteri > Cypriniformes > Cyprinidae > Sinocyclocheilus > Sinocyclocheilus grahami. The sequence goes on along the minus strand of NW_015505219.1, from coordinate 2,304,231 downwards.
TTTGAGTTTGGTGAGTTTGAGTTTGGTGTTTGCTGGTGCAGTGACATTAGCAAGAACTAGAAAAAGAACAAAGGTGATTTAGGGTTGGGCTGTATAATATGCTGGGTGATGGTAGAAATGTCACTCTCTTGAGATTGTTCTGTACTGTTTATACTGCAGTGGATTCTTATCAGTGAGCAGAACTGCTCTGTTTTTTTCATGTGACAACCATGAAGAAACATTGGGTAATGTGAAAATACAGAGCGAGATGTGAGGATAAACGTATCACAGGGTGTTTGTTATAGGCAAGAAATGCAAAGCAGAGTTTACAGTGTTTAAAGTTTCCAAGCCACTTATTTAAGCGTGTTTCAACAGATATATCTATTTGACATTAATCCAAGCAGAATATTCGTTTCAGAGTATTTTGAATATTAGTTATAAACACTACCATTCAAACATTTTTTATTTATTTATTTTCTTTATAATTACATTTACATTTAGACTTTTAGCAGACGCTTTTATCCAAAGCGACTCACAAATGAGGACAATGGAAACAATCAAAATCATCAAAAGAGCAATGATATGTAAATGCTATAACAAGTCTCAGGTAGCTTAATGCAGTACACGTAGCAAGGTTTTTTTTATCATATAATAAATAAAAAGAAAATAGATAGAATAGAGCAAGCTAGTGTTAGAGGCCTTTTTTGCTTTTGTTAATCAGAAGAAGTCAGAAAGTCAGAATTATAATTGTATAATAAATAAAAAGAAAAAGATTAGAGAAGCAAGTGTTAGGTTTTTTTTGTTTAAAAGAAAACAAGCAGTTAGTAAATAAATAGAGTGCAAGTCTAAAAGGGGCAAGTTTTATTTTATTTGATAAAGAATAGAATTAGAATAGAGAGTGCTAGAGTTAGAGGGTCAAATAAAGATGGAAGAGATGTGTTTTCAGCCGATTCTTGAAGATGGCTAAGGACTCAGCTGCTCGGACTGAGTTGGGCAGGTCATTCCACCAGGAGGGAACATTTAATTTAAAAGTCAGAGAAAGTGATTTTGTGCCTCTTTGGCCTCACTTGCAGAGCGCAAGCTTCTAGAATGAATTAAGGTAAAGGGGTGCAGAGCCAGTGGTGGTTTTGTAGCAAACATTATTGCCTTAAATTTTATGCAAGCAGCTATTGGTAGCCAGTGCAAACAGAGGTGTGACGTGCATTCTTTTCGGCTTGTTAAAAAATTAATGTTGCTGCCTCGTTCTGGATTAATTGTAAAGGTTTGATAGAACTGGCTGGAAGACCTGCCAAGAGAGCATTGCAATAGTCCAACCTGGACAGAACACAATCATAACTCCCAAGGTTTCTGGCTGTTTTTGAAGGAGTTATGGTTGATGTGCCTAACTGGATGGTGAAATTGTGATGAAACGATGGGTTTGATGGAACCACAAGCAGTTCTGTATTGGCAAGGTTGAGTTGAAGGTGATGGTCCTTCATCCAGCAAGAAATGTCTGTTAGACAAGCTGAGATGCGAGCAGCTATCGTCGGATCATCAGGATGGAATGAGAGGTAGAGTTGAGTGTCATCAGCATAGCAGTGATATGAAAAGCCATGTTTCTGAATGACAGAACCTAGTGATGCCATTTACATGACAGAGAAGAGAAGTGGTCCAAGAACTGAGCCCTGAGGCACCCCAGTAGTTAGATGTTGTGACTTGGACACCTCACCTCTCCAAGATGAGATTTAAATTTTATTTTAAATTTTATTTAATAAGTAATATAATTCAGCAAGGATACATTAATTTGATCAAAAGAGACAGTAAAGACATTTTTATTGTTAATAAAATATTTCTGTTTCTAATAAATGTCATTTTTTAAGCAGCACCACTATTTTCAGCTTTGATAATAATAATAATAAATGTTTATAAGCAGAAAATCAGCATATTAGAATGATTTGTGAAGGTTCATGCAACACTGAAGACTGGATTAATGGCTACTGAGAATTCAGCTTTGCCATCACAGGAATAAATTACTTTTTAAATGTATAAACCGTTATTTTAAATTGTAATAATATTTCACAACATTACAGTTTTTACTGTATTTTTCATCAAATAAATGGAGCCATGGTGAAAATCTTACAACTACAAAGTTTTGAGTGTAGTGTTGTAGTTAAAATATTCCTTTTATTTTGTTCCTAAATAGCATTTCATCTTTTGGCTTCTTTTGCCTGTTGGTGGGGAAAAAAGAGGTCAAAACTTGTCAAATTTAGTCTGAAATGTAGGTTACTTGATATTAAATTTTTGGTTATGGAACTGTTGTATAAAACCAGTATTGCACTAGTGATCCTGGTGTAGATTTTGATCATGCTGCCCACCCCTAAGGTGGAGGGGAAAAAACGGGAGGAGAGAATAGTTGAGAATAGTTGGTGTAGGTGTTTATTTTTTATAGATTTTTTTTTTGGTATTCCTGAGGGCACATAGAATGTTTAAGTGTTCAGATGAGAAAAGGGAGAAAGAAAGAAAGTACTTGTGTTTAATTGCCTTTTTTCGTCAACCGTATCACGGTGCATCTGTAAAGAAAACTTAATTACCTCGTCCCTGAACTCTTTAAGAACTTCTGGCCATCTCTGTGTGTTACCATTTCCAATAAAGATCACTGTACCCGTAAATTGGGGCGGAGGCAGAGGGCGGGGAGGAACCCGAGCTCACCTGCCAGTCAAAGTCAGATGTGATTAGTTCACCCATTGGCGCAGAGACAGAGAGCATTAGGGTTGATCCTGTCTAACCTTGGGGTGGCTGGAGAGGCAGAATGGAAGTGATTAATCTTAGGGCAGAGGAAGAGGAACATTACAGCTCTGATGCATTGTGCTGGTCCTGCACGGTCCACGACATCACTATTTTTAATGGCCCAATCAGCCTCTTGCAATGTTGGAAAGCAAAATTGCATGTACATAAGATCGATTTTTTTAATTAAACGGTGTCATGCTGGTGCCACAAAGTCACTTCTGCCCAAGTAATTTCAGTTATTTGTCCCCCAGCCACAGAGGCAAAACCATTGTGTCATATAATGATGTGAATAAAAAGGTCACACTGTACCAAATTGCTGAGTGTGCAGTAAAATGTCAGAGGTTATTATTCCTAATGAATTTTGTGAATAATTAAAAGTTGATCTGCATAAGTTCCCTCCAATTACAGTAGATGACTTTTGCTGGCCCTGCAAAAGAAGCTGTAACTGGCAGAACATTGATGATGAATGTTTAGATGTGTGCGATCTAATACAGCAGCATGAATCCCCAGGGGACAGTTTAGATTGAGGACACTCCGGTATAGATGGAGGGGAACATGCGAAAGTTATATTGACTGTTGTGCATACAAATGAGAATACACTGAGAATCCATTAAAAAATATATGGAGGAGCATCAGGGCTAGGTGTCATGGGGGGCAGTGTTGTTATTGTTAAGTAAAACTGAAACTATTTAAAATCATTTTGTTTAATGAAATAAAGCTGAAACTAAATAAATTATAAATATTAACATGAAGCCTTAAAAAAATTGAAATGTTGCTTTGGCTACTAACTGAAGTTTAAGTACTAAAATTGCTAAAACCAAAACGGAAATAAATATAAAGCTAAAAATAAATAAAAATGACAAAAGCAGATTAGAAGTTACTAATTAACTGATGCTGGGAAGTTTTTCAGTTTTTTTACTGGGGTTGTCGCATATATTTTAAATGTTAATAATTAAATATCAACTAGCCCCAGTCCCCTACTGGATGAAAATCAAAACAGGAAGAGACAATAATTAAGACAACAAAAAGCACAATCTCTTCAGCGTCCTGTTTCAATAGAAAATATATCTAATTGCACTCAGCAAGTGATTTAATATGTGTTTTGTTGTTGTTGCTGTTCTTTTAATTCCTGCAATGAAGTATGAACCTAATTCTGCTTAAATTGTCTTTCTTTCTCTCTAGGTTCATATTTGACTCACGAAGCCAGTGGGTTGGATGAACACGGTGAGGTACAGGAGGCGTTCCTCAATGGTAATGATGCCAGCCAAGGCAAGAAGGAGTACCTACTGTAGCGCCGCCCTAGTGGAGCTCTTCAGAAACACTGGACCGCTGCAGAGTGCACACCGCAACACACACTGTTCCCAAACAGACCTACACACCACCACAACGACAACCAGAGAGAATCACAATCGTGCCATATGAAGCTGGAGTGGGAAGGAGAGGACGGAGACAATAATGGAGCAGGGTGGAGAGCGAGAGAGCCGAGAGGAGAGGATAATTACTATGATTGAAAGAGACCATCACACACACTCTTTCTGTTTTTACTTGCTTTTACAATAGACAACTAGCCATAATTGTAGGACCAGGAGAGAAAAGTGTCCATTCAAAACAGGCTGATCCATAACTGGGTGAAACAGCATCGCTGTGGGAAGCCGCAAAGGGTTTATGAGCTATTGAATGTCCCAACATGAGCAAATTGAAATTCCCTGCATTTGCCAAAGCATTTGGGCCTCTGTGCTGGTAGACAATAAATCCACCAATGACAGCGCTGAGAGCTCAGAGCCGTCCTCATAAAGTATTCATCTGCGCTTTTCATCTGGCGACTCCATTATCTGCTCATGTTGGCCAAAACCTGTTGACTTGTGAAGAAAAGTTTCTCCCGTTTTTATCCTCTCTCGTGACTCCGTTTCCCGCCCTCCAATGCTCCTTCCTCTCCCTCCTCTATCTCTCCACTATTGTTTGTTAATAATTAAGGGATCAGACATGTTCTCTTTTATGAGGAATGAATTGGAGCGGACCGCTCACTCTGACGCTGTAAAAAGGGGCTTAATTATCGCAGAGATTCACTGGAAACGTGAAACCGTGAGTAGCTGGACTTGGGTGAGAAAAAACAGTGAGTTTGAGTTTGAAGAGAACATGTAAGAAATTTCAATGTTTTTTTTGTTTTTTTGATTGATCAACACGAAAACACTTACACAATGAAACATATCTCTTAAGTCATTATTTGTATGAAAAATTCTACAAAGTAAGTTAAATGACTCTTTTAAGAAAAAAGAAAAAAAAACATTTACTTTTGCGCACATTACCAGCGATTCTATCGTACTAACACAGAATATTAGCTTAGAGCTGCAAAACTGAACAAACTACTGTTACGTCATCTTTAAAAAAAAAAATCAAAATTAAAAAAAATATATATATTTCGTTTGTCTTTAAAAGATATCAGAGGTCTTAATTGTTTTTATGAATTATTATTTGGACTATTATGATCGTTGTTATTGTTATTATTATTATTCTTACTGTTATTATAATTGTAAATGTTATAAATTGTATACTTCCCATGCTTTAGTTTTACCAGTAGAAACAGCTGTGTACCCACTTTTCTATTTCCTCTATCATTCTCTTCTGTCCTTCTTGATCCTCTGTCTTTCCTTCTAATTGTCCGTCTCCTCTTCGTCTTTCACTTCCTGTTTATTTTGTAGTCTTTGCGTCGCTGTAGATATAGCTAACTGTACTTCTTTATAAGGGGAAAGATACCAAGCACGACAAAATAAAAAATACTTAAAGAATTTCCTGTAAAAGACTGATTTTCTGACTTTGAGAAGCCGACACAATCAAGATTCACCAGTGGCAATAAAGGAGAGCAGCAAGGAAAAAGGAGAGGATATTTTAATTAGCAGAAGCTGCCAGCAGAGATGAAAGCTGTGTGACTGAGATGATGAATCATAAGACTCCTATGTCAAAAGAGCAGCAGACACCCAATAGAGAAAGCAGGTGCATTAAAATAGGACTCCTCCATTATTCCACTGCAATCAATATACGATTGTGTCAGAAGTCACTCGCTGAGCACTCTGGGAGGGGTGGGTCTACATTTAAAAGCCGAGGGGAGGATGACTGATCGATGTGTTTGTACTCTATTGATGGAGAGGCTCTGCAGAAGCCTGTCATAAACAGTAACTGTCACATGGCAATCAAAGCGCACACTGCGTTACCTGCTGTTCTGCTCGCTTTGAGCAGCTCCTTAGATAAAGAAGGACATAGCCTATGCTAGCAATTTTCTTTTAGTACAAGTATAAATGCTTCACAAAGCATGGTCAGTTGCTAATTTTGGGTCTTCTGCTAAGCGAGTAACGCTTCAGTGAGCCGACAAACTCAAAACGTGGAGTTCAAATGACAGCCATAGACTTCATCTGAACTTCATCAATCTCTTGCAATTTTGTTTATAGGAGCTCGGCTGGCATCTCAAAGGCAGATCCATGGGTAATAAACCATATGCTGGTCAAACAGCGCATCAAACTTGAATTCAGCTTTATCCAAGGACGATAAATGGTTATGTTCTGTGCGTGACAGATTTGAAGCTTCCGAGCTCCTTGTAATGACCCCATTGAAGAGGATATGGACTAGAGCAGGTGCGATGAATTGACTGAAGCCACTTTAGTGATGAAAGATTGTCATATCGGCAGGAAGCTAAAGGCTCTCGAGCGGAGGAAACAATCAAATGAGCTCTCGGTTAGGGAGAGCTTTTACTTGTTTTCCCTTTTGGGCAGTCCAGCTTCACTCAATAATTCACCTCGGCTTTGGAGGTTAGTGCAGACTTTAATAAGAGAGAAAGGCATTTGCAAGAAAATGAGTTGAAGACAATGATCAAGAAAGGAAAAAGTGCTAGACAAATCAAAGTCGGGGCTATACAAAGACAAAGTGAGTGAAAGTAACATTAGATGGAGGATTTCATGCTTGAAACTTTATGGGCGGATTGGGGGAGTGAGATGGCAAGGAGGGAGAGGAAGACACTGAGATCACAACACAAATATTCAGATACAAAAGGAGTCATTTCTTACACCAGCACTGGCACAAGTGAGTAAAAAGAATAATCCAATTAGTGTGAAACGGCTTTTATTCAGGCTGCACATAAGAAGTACGCATTTAATCAAAACAGCTGTTTTCCCTGGGAGTTATTGAGTGGTTAATTATCTCGATGCATTCAAACAGTCTTCCACTTGATATGCTATTATAGTTGTTATAATTAAACATTCAGATCAAACCAAAAGCTTGTGCTGGGTTTGAACATTGATGGGACACATTTTAATGTACTATATTTAATCATGTATAAGTATGCAAACATATTGATGTATTCCTATAACAGTCTTCTGACATTGTTGCTTGAATCATTTCACAGTTAATCCTGGAGTATCACTGGGATTAAACATGGCAGCAGTGGAATATTTATTGGACCATTTTTGCCACATAACAGGAATTTACAAAGTGCTTTCTAATGATTCATTACATCTTCAATCAGAAAGGTTTATTATTGCAAAAGTTTTGTTCATAGATTGCTTATTTGTTGGTGGTTGCATGAAACTAAGGTCTGAAAAATATTGCTTGCATATTGTAACAATTTGATCATTTTTCAGCCTCCTGAAGAATTCATTATTTTCATGCCAAAAAAGGTATTGTCTGGGAAGCCATTTTCAGGGTATGATAACTCAAGAATTATGATTGCTAGCCTCACAGGAATTGGAAGATACATACACAAACTTGTTTCCTTCGAATCCAAACGGTTCATTGTCCATGCTGAGTTCAAGTATTTTCATAATTGGCCCCTAAAGTTGGAAAAAAGTGAAAACTTTTTAGACGTGGGTGGTATTTGGGCCTTAATCATAAAAACACCAAGGATACAAATAAATGTGTTTTGATCTTAAAACCAAAGTCTTGATTGGCTTTGTCAAATTTGCAAGTCCATGCGCAGAATGTGAGATGTTAATATTTTTGTCAGGTTCGGTACAATATTTTGCTAATTTTTAGGCACTCATTTAGCTGAATGAAAATGTTTCATGTAGCTATGTTAATTAGAATAAACTGACCAAATACAATTGAAATTTCATTCAAATTGAAATGGGTAGTGTAAACCTTTGATAATATTACTCTAGACATGAAAACATTCCATCAGATTGGCTTCTATATGAATAACGAATATACAATACAAATAACAATACAGTTTGAAATCATCAGTTGGAAAGAATTCATTGAGAATAAAAAATGTGCCCATTTAAAAATTACTAATGACTACAGTTAAATGGGTTCATTTTAGATAAACATGGCATGTATGTGTATGATAATTTCAGGGGACTCAAAAAATTACCATTTTATTCATGCTTTAGATTTAGGTTTCAAATAACACAAAAAAGTATGAAAAGAATCGTTGTGCAGCAACACACTTCTTTAACTCAATCTGAAATGACATGGATCGACCCTAATGCAAATACACTGCAGAAAGCCTGGCATCTACCATGAGCTAGTATTGGATTAGTTTTACTCAACTGCTGAATATAATTTCATATAACCCATGCAAGGTCTCTACAGATAACTTTTGGTGTGAGTGACCTCTTCACATGACATCCCATCACATCTCTTTGCCTTTCAGTGTCGGTCCAGGGTGACTGAAATCGTCCACTGAACGGAAAGCACTCCCCACAGATTTGACTCGAGAGGAGATAACACTCGAGGTCAGGTAGGGCGCGGATAACAAGGTGCACTCAAAGCCTACCAGCTGAGAGGTGTTGGTGAAGAGAAGTGGGGGCACTAGGCTATACATCTGGAAGAGAACAGAGGCCATCAGTGAGGTCCAGCTGGGTCTAGCAGCGCTCGGGGCAAAAAGTAACAAAGCGTGGGTGATGTGCAGGGGCAGGCAAAGCATTACTAGTAGAGAAATAGAGAGAGCCAATGAGTGAGACCGCACTGAGCTTCGTTTCTGAGAAAACGTGGAGCTCGCAAGAACCTGCTGTGGCATGAAACACATCAAGTCCAAAAACACACCCAACAGAACCAACAAAGGGATACCAAACACAGTGACGGCATAAACATACACCATGAAGACTGGACTGAGTGTGGTGTCGGGGGCACAGATGCCCCAATGGCTGCTGTGGATCTCCGCGTATGTGAAGTTCTCATTGTCCTCCACCAGGAACTTGGATAGAAAACCTCCGTAAGGCAAGAACTGCCCGATTACAGAGCGATCCTGTGGGTAGGGACGTTTGGGAGGGAGGGCAGGGGTAGTATAATTGGCTTCAGGCCATTCATCCATCCCCAGTCCAGCCATATTGACGTCTGCAGCAGCTCCCCAGGTATCAGAAGAGTTGGAAACGATGAACTGGCCGAAGGCGATGATCACTGAAATGACCCAGCAGAGCAGCACCAAGCACAAAACCCGCCTACGAGTCACTAAGCCTGCATATCTGAAAGAAACATAAGCTCCATCCTGAATTTTTACTGTTTAGCATATTCAGCACAATTTAATACTATGATTTTATAGTCAGCACAAATCAAGTCTTTCATGTTATTTCACATATGCAAAAATCCAAATAGCTGAGAACTTGCTGAACTAAGCACTGCAAGCAAGGTCAGGATGTTCACACTCACCTGTTCCCCAGGCGGCACTGCAGGTGTGTATTAAGAGTTAGTAGAAGCAGGAGGCACATTGTGAACTGCCTGAGCAGGAGGGGGCAGGAGACCATAGCGATACAGGTGTACAGGCACTGGGAGGTCCTCAGGTTCAAGAGCACAGACACTGGAGCGCCCACAATACTGCCCACTGACCCAACCAAGCCGAGGCAGAGCTTCAGGCATGCAGATGTGCTCCAGCTTCTAGTTTCTGGCCCAACTGCAGCACAACAAGCAGCCAAGCACAACCTCACACTCACTCCAATCACCAGCACCGCTATTACACACTGAATCAGGGAATATAGCCACATGGAATACATGATCCCCTAGGAAAGAGAGGAGAGGGAGATTAAATGTGAATTATAAAATTAAATCTGAATTAATTAAAAATTGGATTTGGATAAAAGTCTAAATGAATAAATGTCATTTTGGTGATATCAACAGCAATTGATTCCTCATGTTTTGTCCCTGCTTCTTACTCCCCTGGCCGTCCCTTCTTGTCAACACCCCAGGTAAAGTTAACACTAAAACGAATGTAGATCAAAAATGTATATCATATTGACACATTATTTGTCATGTCATTTTACATTCCAGGCAATCTTCACTTAGAATGTTTTGATCAGAATCAGAATTATTTCATTGGATTGATTAAAATTATACAAGCATTATTATTAGAAATATTGAATATTTATAATGACATATACATTTATATAATAATAATAATTATTATTATTATTGTTGTTGTTATTATTATAAAAATTAAAATATAAATGAATGGTAATTATTATTGTTATTATTATAGAAAATACACCATATATTATTATTAGTTTAATAATAATTATATAGTTGATTCATTTATCAATAATGTTATTAAGTGATATTATTTTAATATAAATATAATATTGTGGAATTTGCATCACTACCCTACAGTTTATGTTTATGGGTTCTGCAAAACCCCTATTTGTTTATGTATTCAGTACATGCGGTTTTACACAGGTACACAAATACATTATTTGTTTAGGCCTACATAAGTTGTTATAAATAATCAACCTTATATTATTAATATTGTAAATTTTAATAATTCTATTAATGGTGATGAGAATATTAAATAATATAATACAATATGAATTTCCAAATTTTTTTAAATAATAATTAAATTTATATTGCCAAATTTGAATCACCGTCTTTTTAAGTTTGTGGGTTGTGCATGACCCATATTTGTTTACTATGGTAAAGTGGTTTTACACAGGTTTTACACAGGTAAATACATTATTGATTGTCTACATATGTACTTATATTTAACCATGTTTATTCATGTTGTCATTCAGCTGATGCTTTCATACAAACAGTAGCCTACATTACATTGTATAAGTACAGTCCCCAAGTAAATATATATATATATATATATATATA
>NW_015505219.1:2289775-2292368 GCF_001515645.1 Sinocyclocheilus grahami | reverse complement strand
TTACTTATTTGAAAAAGTAACTCAGATATTCTCTTGTAAATTAAAAAGTAATGCGTTACTTTACTAGTTACTTGAAAAAAGTAATCTGATTACGTAACTCGCATTACTTGTAATGCGTTACCCCCAACACTGTATATATATATATACAGTGCCTTGGGAAAGTATTCATACCCCATTCATTTTTTCACATTTTGTTATGTTGCTGTCTTATGTTAAACTGCTTTAAATTACTTTCTTTCCACATCGATCTACACTCCATACACCATACTGACAAAGCAAAAACAGAATTGTCACAACTTCGTAAATTTATTAAAAATAAAAAAACTGAAACAAGTACATTGTATAAGTAATTCAACTAAATATATTGCTGAAGCACCTTTACAGTCTCAAGTCTCTTTTGTTTAATGCGACAAGCTTTGATCATCATCATTTGGCAATTATCTGCCATTCTTCTCCTCACCTCTTCACCTCTCGAGCTCGGTCAGGTTGGATGGGAGCAAATGCACATTTTCAAGTTTCTCCAGAAATATTTAATTGGGTTCAAGCTCAGGCTGTGGCTGGGCCACTCCAGGACATTCACAGAGTTTTCTCTAAGCCACTCTTGCTGTGTGCTGAGGTTCATTGTCCTGTTGGAAGGTTAACCTTCTGCCCAGTCTGAGGTTCTGAATGCTCTGGACGATGCAAATGATACCTAATGTATCAATTAATAAGACTAAGTTTGAATACTTGCACGTCTCGTCTGTCTGAAAGAAAGGCAAAAACTCGGCAAAAGGTGGGATCGAACCCGGATCGATCGCGTCAAAAAGCCAAGGGCAAGCACTTAGCCATCTGCACCACTGGAGCTGATATTTTACAGCTACTTTTAACTAAATCTAAATATACACTCCGTATTTTTTATTCCAGAGTAAAGGCAATTCATACAATACATTTAAACTGAGCTACTTTAGTACCATCTCCAAACTTTCTACCACGACTCTGCTGTTCTTTGGCTGGTTCTTCCCTGTATATGTTGATTGACAGATGCCTCGTCCAATCAGCGGTGAGTAATCCCAAACCAATGGCGCTGTCTCAAACTATACCTACCTTTTCCGGTTTGTCTGAATTGTCATTGTGTTTTCTGACTTGTTAATTTGTTTTCGGATTTGTTATTTTGTTTTCGAATTTGTCATTGTGTTTTCTGACTTGTTATAATGTTTTCTGAATTGTTGTTGTGTTTTCTGAATTGTTATTTTGTTTTTTAGACTTGCATTTGCGTTTGTAATTTGTTCTTTTGTTTTCAGAATTGTGATTTGTTCTGCACTTCTCGGCCACCGTATTATCTTCTACTCCGACGAGTCACTCGGTCCCTGCCACTGAAAAACAGCCCCACAGCATGAGGCTGCTATCAGCACACTTTACTTTTGAGGTGGTACTCTTCAGGTGATGAGCAGTGTCTGGTTTCCTTCAAACATGATGCTTGGAATTGAGATTCATCAGACCAGAGACACTTGTTTCTCAGAGTCTGAGAGTCCTTTAGATGTTTTTATGCAAAATCCAAGTGTGTTTTCATGTGTCTTCACTGAGGAGAAGATTATGGCCACTCGGACATAAAGCCCAGATTGGTGTAGTGTTGCAGTGATGTTTGTCCTTCTGTAGATTTCTCCTATCTTCACATATGATCATGGAGCTCAACTAGAGTGACCATCAGGTTCTTGGTCACCACACTAACCAAGACCCTTTTCCATCAATTGCTCAGTTTGGCCAGGAGGCCAGCTCTAGGAAGAGTCCTGGTTGTTTCAAACTTCTTCCATTAAGGGTAACAGAAACTACATGCTGCTGTGACCCTTCAATTAAGCAGAATGTTTTCTGAACTCTTCCCCAGATGTGTGGCTTGACACAAACCTGTTTCTGAGTTCTACAGGCAGTTCTTTTGACCTCAGGGCTTGGTTTTTGCTCTGATATGCATTATCAGCTGTTAGACCTTTTATTAAGATGTGTGTGCCTTTCCAAATCATACACATTCAATTGAATTTGCCACAGGTTAACCTCACTCGAAGTGTAGTAATATCTACAAGCAATTTGAATGCTCCTGAGCTAAATTTCAACTGTCCCAGATACGGGTATGAATACTTATGCAATGGAGTCATTTACGTTTTTTATTTTTAATATTTGCAAAGATGTTAAAAAAATGTTTTTTGCTTTACCATTATGGTGTATGGAGTGTAGATTGATGTGGGAAAAAAGTAATTTAAAGCAGTTTAGCATAAGGCTGCAACTTAACAAAATGTGAAAAAAATGAAGGGATATGAATATTTTCGCAAGGCACTGTGTATATATATAAAGAGCAACACTATGTAAGTGCAAATGACAAGTCTCGATTAGCCTAACGCAGTACACGTAGCAAGGTGTGTATATATTACACACACACACACACAAAGAAAAACAAGTAGATAGATAAAAATTTAAAATAAAATTTTTAAATAAAAAAAAGAAGATAAATACAGATAAAGTAGAATTAAAATAGAATAGAAAGTGCTATACTTAGAGGGTCAAATAAAGGTGGAACAGATGTGTTTTAGTCGTTTCTTGAAGATGGCTAAGGACTCAGCTGCTC
>NW_015505219.1:2241208-2289444 GCF_001515645.1 Sinocyclocheilus grahami | reverse complement strand
ACACCGTTCACTTGCAGAATGCAAGCTTCTAGAGGGTACATAACTCTTAAGTAATGAATTAAGGTAAATGGGTGCAGAGCCAGTGGTGGTTTTGTAGGCAAACATTAATGCCTTGAATTTAATGCGAGCAGCTACTGGTGCAAATTGATGAACAGAGGTGTGACATGCATTCTTTTTGGCTCATTAAAGATTAATCTTGCAGTGGCATTTTGGATTAATTATAGAGGTTTGATAGAAGTGGCTGGAAGACCTGCCAAGAGAGCATTGCAATAGTACAGCCAGGATAGAACAAGAGCTTGAACAAGGAGTTGTGTTGCATGTTCTGAAAGAAAGGGCCTGATCTTTCTAATGTTGTATAAAGCAAATCTGCAGGACCGGGCAGTTTTAGCAATGTGGTCTGAGAAATTCATCAGGATGGAATGAGAGGTCGAGTTGATTGTCATCAGCATAGCAGTGATATGAAAAGCCATGTTTCTGAATGACAGAACCTAGTGATGCCATGTAGACAGAGAAGAGAAGTGGTCCAAGAACAGAGCCCTGATGCACCCCAGTAGCTAGATGTTGCGACTTGGACACCTCACCTCTCCAAGATACCTTGAAGGACCTATATGAGAGGTAAGACTCAAACCACTGGCGTGCGGTTCCTGAGATGCCATTTTCCAATAGGGTTGACAGGAAAATCTGGTGGTTTACCGTATCAAAAGCAGCAGACAGATCCAGCAAAATAAGTATAGAAGATTTGGAAGCCGCTCTTGCCAGTCTTAGGGCTTCAACAACTGAAATCAAGGCTCTCTCTCTCTCTCTCTCTCTGTATATATATGTATATATATATATATATATATATATATATATATATATATCAGGTTATATAATACAATTTTTTTTCATCACCAGACAATGCCCGATGGTTACTGAAAAAAATTAATTAATAAATATAATAATTATAATAATAATAAAATTAATACCGTATTTGACCCACGTATGGGTTTAAGACAGAGAGCTGGATACAGGAAGACAATAAAACACAAGATTCCTCATTGCTTTTGTGGTTTACACATTGAAAAGGTTAGCGGAGATTGTTGTGACAGTGCACCCATACAGCTATGTGATCGCAAACTACAGTGTGGAAAAGCCTGAAAAGTCACGCACGTTATCAACAGCCACTACGACAACCCAATCACGTAGGCTACTTGCTTCACTGCTCTGATAGACAGGTTATTTCATTTTGTGCCCAGACAATGGAAAATACATATTTGCGATTTTTAAAAAAAGCTGTTAAAATATACCCCGAAACGCTTCAATATTACACCTGTTTATTTATCATAATGAGTTTGACCTTTTCAACAGCCACTGACAGTAATCAGTCGGAGAAAGCCCGTGAGTGCTTCATATAGGCTAACTAAATTGCGCAGTCTCTTAATCCAGTGCTCCTCACAAGCATGGGCTGGGCCGCTGGGTCTGCTCTTCTTTCATTGTTTTCCCCACTCATACAAATTTATTAGTTTAAATAATTAATGGTGTAAAAGTTAGAAGTCGTCTCATTGTTCCGCTCCCATTGTAATGCTTCTGCACTTCACTCTCCGCACAATTAATTTCTCCGGCTAATCAACTATGAGCCCAACGACACACAAACACTCGTGGATTCACGGCCCTCCACTGACGAAAAGAACAGGAAATGTGTTAATTAAAAAACCAGCACGTTTACAATTGAATAAAAGATGAGAGAAACAAGTTGTTGAAATACTGTAATTGGACGCGAAGATAAATACGAATCTGTCAGCTCAGAGTTTCCTCCATCACCCAATGCTGTCACGCGCTCCGTGGGTCTCAAGTGTGCTGATGGACAGAGCGAACACATAATAATAAATCATTTTTACCTAAACTTTTCCCTTTAGTACAGTGTGTGCTTATCAATTTAAGTGTGTGAGCAAAATTGCCCATTCCATTTGGCCAGTTCAAAGGGCAGCCTCGCCACCATAAATAGGCTACATTAATTTCATTCAGGAACACATAAAGATTCAGCTCACATACACTTTTAGATATGCACAGTCTGAGACAGACACACACCAGCACAGATTTGCACAGGCCAGGACTTTATCTCTAAAGTAAACAGTTATGGCCAGAATGATTGGGTAGAAAGAAGAATGAAGGGGAGATGAAGAGCTTGTCTGTTTGGGAGTTTAGGTGTTGATGCACATGAACTAATTCAGTTCTCAACAGGGTATGAAATGATAGATTTCTACCACGGTTCAATAAAGCAGCTTCATTGCTTTTCTTTAAGCAAAAAAAAAAAGTTGTACTAATACACAACATGACCTTCACAAGACAGTCTTGAGGTTAGGAAAGTATTCTAGACCTCCTGTTGTTTTGAATATAAGGGCACACTATTGGTGTTGTCTTTAGTACAGTGTGTGCTTATCAATTTAAGTGTGTGAGCAAAATTGCCCATTCCATTTGGCCAGTTCAAAGGGCAGCCTCGCCACCATAAATAGGCTACATTAATTTCATTCAGGAACACATAAAGATTCAGCTCACATACACTTTTAGATATGCACAGTCTGAGACAGACACACACCAGCACAGATTTGCACAGGCCAGGACTTTATCTCTAAAGTAAACAGTTATGGCCAGAATGATTGGGTAGAAAGAAGAATGAAGGGGAGATGAAGAGCTTGTCTGTTTGGGAGTTTAGGTGTTGATGCACATGAACTAATTCAGTTCTCAACAGGGTATGAAATGATAAATTTCTACCACGGTTCAATAAAGCAGCTTCATTGCTTTTCTTTAAGCAAAAAAAAAAGTTGTACTAATACACAACATGACCTTCACAAGACAGTCTTGAGGTTAGGAAAGTATTCTAGACCTCCTGTTGTTTTGAATATAAGGGCACACTATTGGTGTTGGGGTCAAAATTACCCCCTTTGGTTTCCATGCAATTTGCCAAAAATCACCTCTATGAAAAACACTCACGTCATGTTAAAATGTATAACCTCTGTTACAGCTTGTCAGAGACAAAGAATATAAAATATGAACTCCTGTTGTTAAAAAATAGTCCCTTTGTGTTAGTGGTCAATTTGACCCACATACTTGTAGACCAACTAGTGACTATTTGCACCGTAAAGTGCAAATAATAACTAACATTATTTGTACTGATTGTAAATAGTATTTATTTCTTCCTTATTGTTTTGTCTGGTTCACAAACCCTTGTGAAGGAAAAATGGGTTTCTCACACTTACTTTCAATGCTGCAACAGACTTGTAATAGGGAGCCAGAAAACTAACAACTAAAAACATAATTTTACAGATTTTTGACTGTGAAACTCAAATAGATGAAGAAATAGAAGATTCAGAGGACTGAATGAAGAGTCTGAATGAAGTGAATAAAGAAAATTGAAGTGATTGAAGATTCTTTGAATAACCTTCAAGTCTTAAATGTCTTAAGTTTTGATGTATTTTATGTTTTAGTCTTTGACAAGCTACAGTAAAGGTTTTTTACCTGACTCTTTGCTTTTTTTCAGTAGATTTCTGCAAATTGCATAGAAACCAATGGGGGACAGTTTGACCTCTAACACAGTCGTTGTCACCAAAATGTATACAGCCTTTCCGAAACACATTTATGTGTCAAAAGTTTGCATGCACATTCATGGCCCTAAATGAGAAAAAGTCACATGATGAAGAAATAAATAGTTTAACCCAGAGTTCGTAAATCCTGCTCCTTTGAACCCAATGTCCTGTAGAGTTTAGTTTCAGCCAATCAAACACACCTATAAAGCAGCTAATCAAGCTCTTCAGGATCACTTGAAAATACACAGGCAGATTGAAAATAAACTTTGCAGCACAGTGGGTTGAACCCAGGAGCAGGGTTGAAGAGCACTGATTTAACCAGTGTTTTAAACAGTTTAAATATCAAATGTGGGTCCCTGACCCCCAGCACAATATGCCTTTTGATGACATGTTTCAATGGTTATTAACATAGTAAGTCTATTTTATTTTATATTATCCTTTAAAAAATAACGTACATTTATAACACCATGCTTTGTATTTTCTTACCTTGACATTAAGAAAATGGGTTGCTGTTTGTTTCTAAAACAACAGCTGAGGAAGTGACCGAGAGAAAATGTGACATCTTTCTTCTGATGAATGTAATCTATCTCTATTTTTTGCTCTCTTTTGGAAAGTCACAGAAATGTTATTGTGGATTTTGTCTTTTGCTATTAAAGCAAATGGGAACTCAAAAATTACATTACAAGTTTACCCGACTATAACGTCTTCTGTTTCTGAGAACCCTGGAGATATGAAAAGTGTCCATATGGAGGGCTATATCAGGGGTGTTCAAACCTGTTCCTGGGGGGCCACTGTCCTGCAAAGTTTAGCTACATCCCTAATTAAGCACACCTGAACCAGCTAATAGCAGACTAACTGACTAAACTTCCAGGAAGGTGTATTGAAGTCATTCTCTGCAGGACATCAGCCCTCCAGGAGCAGGATTAGACACCCTTGGTCTAAAGCTGGGGTGCCCAATCCTGTGTGTTTGATCAGGGTTGGAGCTGAACTTTGCAGGGAGGTAGATCTCCTGGAACAGGATTGGGCACCCATGGTCTAAAGTGATGGATGCAGTGGTGGGCATACTGTGAATTGATCAGTGTCCCACCTGCATGCAGGCTGCAGCTAATAGACGTGGCAAAAGTTGTGTGGAAGTCATATACACGTTTATATGTGGTTAATATGTGGTTATTTTGAATGATTATTAAAAATAATGGTATGGTTTAAATAATGGTTATTTATGGCATTTATTGTTCCCTGAAGAATCCATGACCCATTGCACAGAAGCTTCTTAAGATTATTAAAAATGGTTTTCACAAGAAATTTCACCATTTCACAAAAATTGTTTATTTGAAGAACTGTTCCCTGAAAAATTCTCTGTGAAACCCAAAATGGTTCTTCTACTAATAATGGTTCTTTATTGGCATTGATGGTTCCATGAAGAACATTCATGGAACCACATACGGTTCTTTATAGTGGAAAAAGCTTCTACCTCACTGCATGAAATCATACACATAAAAAAAGCAATAAAAAAAACAAAACAAACCTTAATTGGTCTGTTGAAAATCATAGGCATTTGTTTAGCTCTCACTACCTGAAATGAGAAACTTCCTTCAGAAACAGCTGGGAAAAAATTACAGACTTACATGCACTCACATGTATTTTCATTTTGATAATGAAAACCACTCTAACACTAACTTTAGTTTGTTCAAAAATAACTGAACTATGGAACCCTTGTGTTTCTTGTTGCTATAGCCATCATCACTATATCTATTCACTATACGCTGAACATCAATGCGCTTCACTTCCAAAGCTTTGCAGTGTGCATGTGGCCAAAGTGTTAATCCATAACCACAAGATTTAGCACAATGACTGATCCACAAAGAACAGTTCAGTTGAATCACAACCTAAAATTAACTCATATTAGCCAATATTAGGACATATTAGCCAATTGTGGATCACATTTGCCAAATGTATCACTTCATACGAACATGAGTGTGTTGTTAAGGACCCAATTATACCAATATACAGTTATGTGCTTATATAAAGAAGGATTCTTTATATAATAGCCTATATTAACAATTCTTCTTTGGGTCCTCCTGCTTTAAACAGTTGCTACTGTTTTGCTGGCTAATGGCATACTTGCCATCACTGTGATTTACTCTCTCTGTTATAGACCATTTATATTGATTAAAAAACATGTTTTAGTCATTTGTCTCAAATGTCTATTTAAACGTAGCTACTTTGTCTGAACTTCCTTAAATGAAAAACAAAGCTTAATGTTTTATGTGTGCCTAAGTGAACACACATTATACTAAACTGCATAACTGTTAAATTTACATAATAGTTATTATATTTTTGTTCACAAAACATTCTGGCAAAGTTTTTACATTTGGCATAATACTTCGTGAAGCTGAACAGAACTCCTTCGCTGTAGCTCGTTTAAATCTCGCGATAACAAACGCGACTCGCCCCTGTTAACACGCATAGGAAACCCTGCATGTCCCTCTTCTTTTTGCTGTCCACAAGCAAGGTAAATCATACTCCGTAGCTTTCTAGGTTATAAAGTGCCTTATGAGAATAGTTTGCCACGATTTCGCTCCTACCATCAACTTATTATGTATCAGTACTCCTACTAACGCCAGACTGTCAATAAAAGGATACAGAAATGCAGTTTTTTGACTATTAAAAATGAGATCGCATGCTATGAATTCCCGGCGTTCAATGGCAGCGCCCATGCAGCCGCACTGAGGCCTGCTGTACTCTCGACATGTGTCACTTTACGTTGTTGCAAAAATAGGCGTTATTAGTAGTAATTACAATAAATCGTTGCATGATCTAAAACGCTAGTCTTATAGTCTGTTGTTGGTCACTAGAATTTGGTGGTATGGTGTGTTTTTCCGCGTCAGAATAAACGCGGTCGTTAGCCGCGTTGCTAATACGATGCCTCTGAACATCAAATTACGCAAAAAACGGTTAATATTTGGACTTGTTTTGTGTATTTTACGCTGCCTCTAGGCTTCCTCAAATATAACTTATTCATGTTAGCTAGCTAAACGTTTTATGTGTGACTTTCTGTTGTTAGAAAGAACTGTAAAATAACTGTATTATGTATCAGTACTCCTACTAACGCCAGACTGTCAATAAAAGGATACAGAAATGCAGTTTTTTGACTATTAAAAATGAGATCGCATGCTATGAATTCCCGGCGTTCAATGGCAGCGCCCATGCAGCCGCACTGAGGCCTGCTGTACTCTCGACATGTGTCACTTTACGTTGTTGCAAAAATAGGCGTTATTAGTAGTAATTACAATAAATCGTTGCATGATCTAAAACGCTAGTCTTATAGTCTGTTGTTGGTCACTAGAATTTGGTGGTATGGTGTGTTTTTCCGCGTCAGAATAAACGCGGTCGTTAGCCGCGTTGCTAATACGATGCCTCTGAACATCAAATTACGCAAAAAAACGGTTAATATTTGGACTTGTTTTGTGTATTTTACGCTGCCTCTAGGCTTCCTCAAATATAACTTATTCATGTTAGCTAGCTAAACGTTTTATGTGTGACTTTCTGTTGTTAGAAAGAACTGTAAAATAACTGACTTTAATTAAAAATTGATTATGGTTTTCAGATGCCAGGCGGTGGTGTAACCGTGAAAGACGTCAACCAGCAGGAGTTTGTCCGCGCGCTGGCAGCCTTCCTCAAGAAGTCAGTTAAACTGTCTTTGTGTTCAATAATTATATCCTTATTTTTATAAGCTTGTGACACCTTAATTAAGTAGTTTTGGCTGTGTGTACTGAAGCTCATTTTGTACCCTGGTGTTTTGACAGGTCGGGGAAGCTAAAGGTGCCAGACTGGGTTGACATTGTTAAGCTGGCCAAGCATAAAGAGCTGGCTCCCTGCGATGAGAACTGGTTTTACATCAGAGCTGGTGAGTGTGATGTGCATGAAACTAAGACTTTCATGCATTGCACTTTGTGCAAATTCATCCAAGCAGAACCACTCATACTGTAGAACTAGGATGCTGGCTGTGCATCTGTTAACTTGAGTCATGCACCGTACTTATGCTTTCTGCTGGGTGTGTGCAATATATTTATATCAGGAAATCAAGTGTAATTATGTGCATCTGTCAAGAAGCTAGTGATAATATTTGTATTCAGTATTTCTTTATGGAATACAGTCAGTATTTCTGTGCCAGGTCTCTATGGAATAGGTCCCAGTTTTGTTGCATAAAATTGAATTATCTTGCAAATATTTCAGTGTTTCCCACAGGATTTTGTGAGACAGTGGTGGGTGGACCTCAGGTCGTCTAGGGAGGTCCGGGAAGCCCCCCGGAAGAAAATTGTACATTTTAAAGTAGGGGTGCTCCGATTGATCGGCTACCAATCACTATCGGCCGATAATCATGTTGGGATGATCGATCGGCGGTCTCTAAAAAAGGCAGCTCTCAAAAAACCGATCTCAAGCTGATGACGCTGCCGTGAGAGGTTTGGCACGACATGCAGCGGCACCGTCTCAGTCTCTGTCAGGCGCGGGTGAAATAGTTATAATACTGAAGGTGAGGTATTCGCCTTCATATTTTTTCATTAAATATCTTATAAAGTCATTTGAAAACCTTGTGTGAGATGTAATTTCACAAACAGCTTGAGTGAATCACCGTGCGCGCTCTTTCTCTCTCAAAATACGCAATTGGCTTCAAATCACCACACATCGCGTCTGTATATAAGCGAGCTGCACAGTTGACACAGGAATTGCTACTTGCACAGTCGAGGCAGAGTCACATCGTCAATAAAGTTTATAAATTTCATTTTTTTAAAATTCTTGCCAGTGTTTAACCGTTCTCCTGGAGACCGTGCACTCATGCACACTGGCAGCGCACACATAATGCCAAGTTCACACACACTCCGTTTGCGTTGCATATTTTTTCTGCGCTCATGTTAACGGATTAATAAAGCATTCACTGCACACTGTTACGGTCCGTCAGTGCGTTCCAGTAGCGGAGCGTCTGCAGCAGTGCAGAGATCGTTTCTACACTGAGTCTATTGCTGTGCTGCAAGCAAGAATCACAATGTTGAAAAAGCATTTTCAGTGACAATGTTTGGATTTGAAATCAAAATAATGGATAAATGTTGTGTTTGTGATAATCAGCCACAGATCAGTAGTGGACTCCTGTTTGAAAGCTGCTTCCCCTCTCAAGAGACACCTAAGAGGGCAATTCCCCCCCCATTTTCAAAAAGAAATTCAGGCCCTGAATAAATGTCTAAAAATCCTGATTCGAGTATCAATATAAATAGTTATAAATGATAAAAAGAAAATAAACATGAAAAAATATAGACCTATGTATATTTATAATCTGACAAAAATGTATCATAAACTAGGTTAGTGGATAATTCGGCAGCAAAAGTTATTCTAGAAAAATCAGTGCACAATAATTTTAGAAATTCAAACATTTAGTGAAAAAACAATATTTTGTGGGGAACAAAAAAGTGTTGCACTAAATATGGCAAAATGTTACACACTGCTATTTGTATTATTATAAAGTCCATTAATTAAAAACATTAATGAATATATTTATATAAGTATATACTATAAAATTGAAATACATTTATTTTAAATGTATAGCATATTTTTTAATAAGGCAACAACATATGATAGATACGATAGGACAAAACAAATACATTGCACCACGAACTGATTTCATACAGTCAACCCTCTATGGACACCTTGGCAATTGAATCGCCATCGGCTAGTATATGTTTTTGTTTACTCGCCAGACTGAAATACTATATATCGGTGTGTGTGTGTGTATATATATATATACACACACACACATACACTTTTTAAAAAATACTGTAGTTTTTACAAAATAATTTGGCAGCTGTGGTTGCCAGAATAATTTTGTAAAAAATACAGAAAAACTGTAAACACATTTATGGCCAAAAACTACATTTTACAGTATAAAACTGTAATTTACAAACAAGAACATTTGAATGTAAACCAGTAAATTCAACAATTCACACTGCTATTAAAATCAGTTTTGTACCTTTAACATACTGACAACCACCATAATAATGCAGGTGGTAAAAGAGAAAATCTCAGTTTGGTTCACTAAGCTACACAATCATGGGGAAGACTGCTGATCTGACAGTTGTCCAGAAGCCAATCATTGACACCCTACTACGGTTAAACACCAGAGGGCAGCAAAGATCAAGATTTGTATGAATAACGCTGTTGAGCTGTATCAAGAATGTGTGTGTGTGTGTATATGTTCGTTTTGTTTGTTTGTTTACTGCGGTGCAAGTAGAACATTTGTTATATTATAAATGACATACCTTCAAAACAGAAAATGATACACGTTTGTTCGCGCGCCGGTGTCACTGCAGTGAGGATGTTCCACGTTTGCTTTGTATTTGAGTGCTGTTTTGTGTTTACTGCACTGTGTTTGCTTGACACTGTGTGTTCAGATGTTCCCTGGGAAACAAAGCTGTGCTATTCTCGGTCTCCACAATGCAGCCACACCAGTTTATCTATGACCGTGTGTACACAGAATCTCCCTTCTTCACAATCAGTCATCGCATAACTAACGATATTTAACGTTTTTCCTCCCTCTCTCTCTCTCTCTCTCTCTCTCTCTCTCTCTCTCTTCAACTCGCCAGCTGTTCTGGAGCACCTGAAGCCCTCCCTCTCTCTGTCTCTACCCTGCAATTTGGAAGCAGGAGAGAAAGATAAACATGTCTTTGAGTGATCGAGGAGAATGTCAAGAATGCTGGCTGAGAAGGTGTTGCTGTTTGTTCACTCGCTACTGTCTGAACGCAGCTAGGCCTCCAACGATGCCGCAGACGTCGACTCTGAGCCCCTGCTGCCTTTACGTTACGTTTAACTTTTTCAGTGCATTGTTTTCATAATGGAACCTGTGGGTGAATATAAGATATTAAAACTATAATTACTGCAATTATGACATTAGATAAATAAGTTGTATTGATCTCTAGTAATAGGCTATGTCATGCCTGTTTAATGGTGGGAAAACGTAATCATGTGCGGGGCTCCATCATTTTTCACAGCAGATGGGTTGATTTGAAGGATTTCTGGACCGCGCGCTGTTTCCTCAAAAATAACCTGGATCTGTTGAGCAGCAATACTCCAGCATGGGCTTGTCAGCCATCTCTCCTTATTCTCGAGTCTCGACATGTGATCAGGCAAATCAGACTCCTGCAGCTCTTGTTGGATGTAGGGTTGCCAAGTCAGATCTGTTTTTTCCACAGAATTGGGCTAATTTTAAACTGTTGCCACGGGTTGATTTTCCCAAATGGGTTAAAGGTTTGAAATATTGCATAAATGACATTTGACTGAAATGCTTATATTGTAACATTTTGCATTCTACCTAGCCTATAATAAAAAGTTCATGGACTTCTACATTAACTGTTCCCTCCTGGTGGAATGACCTGCCCAACTCAATCCAAGCAGTCCTTAATATTTTCAAGAAACGGCTGAAAACACATCTCTTTCATCTTTAGTTGACCCTAGCACTCTATGCTACTTCTAATTTTATCTTAATTTTTTATTAAAAAACTTGACCCTCTAACATTTGCACTCTCTATTCTATTTCTATTCTAACTACTTGTTTTATTTATAAAGAAAGAAGAGCCTCTAACACTAGCATTCTCTATTCTTTCTACTTATTTTCTTTTTATTTATTATAAATAATGACCTAACACTTGCATTATCTATTCTTTTTCTGTTCTATTGACATGTTTTATTTTTAATTAAAAATGACTCTCTAACACTAGCATTACCTATTTTTTTCTATTCTTTCTATTTGTATTCATTTTTATTTATTATAAAAACAAAATGAGCAAACAAAAAAAAACTTGCTACGTATACTGTTAGGTGAAGCCCCGCCTCTGTCCCCGCCCCCTACTGTCCTCTTTTTGAAAAACTAAAATATGGTCACCCTATTAAATTAAGATGTAATCGAATGTTCCTGTTAAACAAAGTTTTTGTTTGGTTTTGAGTATGAGCCATCCTAAATCCATTCACACAGAGCTCTTCCATTTCACACACTGCTGAAGTGTGGGTAAATATTGTTTTCCTCTGTCTTAACCATTGCTAATCTAATTTTACCGTCCGTTAGCTCAAGCAAACAGCAGTTGTTGGTGGTGTTGAATGTCTTATTGTAGAAAGAAAGCAAACGAATTGAATAGAAACACTCACAAAACTCATTATGTAAACACTTTCAATACTATAGCATTTCCTCTGGGGCCTGAACCATGAGGCTAGCTGAACAAACTTGGGGTTAAAGGGTCAGTTTCAAGTTGACAAAACCAAACCAATCCATACCGGCTTTGTTGGTATATTGACACTGATCATCAGCTTTCTCTGTCAGCTGAGTCCTTAATCTGGAGGTATGAATGACTGTAGAGTGCATGCACATAACCGTGTGACATCAAGCGAGCAGTAAATCATATACCTGAAACCGTAAAACTGCAATTTACTTCTATAGTGTGTGCAATTCACTGTTCTGTTTTAAAGAGATTATATTGAAAAATATGATGAACTTTCACAGCAAAAAGAAAAAAAAGAGTTATAGTGCATAGTGTTATTATGGCTATAGTGCAAGTGAAGCAACTTTTCAGGAAAAGTTTCTTTTGTTTTGGCATAATATAAATCCAGACAATACAAATGAAATGTACTTAATTTTGCATAAATGTTGCCTTTGTGAGACCGTACTGTTTGTCTCACACATGGGTCTCAATACATATAAATATATACCTTTCTTTGTTTCAGCAAGTGGATGCCTTGAAAGAGATTATCGTTTTGGCGGATCCTTGGCATGAAGTTTGAAAACTCCCGAGACAGAAAACAGACACACATTCATAAAGGTGAGGCTGAATGAGATAACTATGTAAACATCTAGATAAATCCTATACAAAGTGAATTCTATATATTAAGGTGTGAAGTGACACCCAGTATGTGTTCTTGCAACGTGCTGTTATCAGAAACATCTACATTCTGAGGGATAATCTGTTCCCGCCCACCCATATACCCAACAGTCACACGCAAGCTTGTTTGGGGTTTGTAGGATCCGTCTCTGTCTTTGCTCTTAAACAAGTTTTTCTGATCTAATCACACAAACCGATAACCAGACAGTTCTCCTATTTCCGTCGTATTTCTCTCACCTGTGCCGGCCCCCCTCAGTGGCTACCAGCACTTCACCTCTCTTTCAACTCAAATCACTGTTCACTGTAAGCTCTCAGCTGCTCTGATCCCTCCCGAATATGTGTGGTCTTATCTTAACAGCGTCTGACCCAGAGTTCTGCTCTCATTTACTCCTATCAGCCCATTCCTCTCCCATTCACTTGTGCAGCCAATGCACATCCAACATCCCACTCCTCTGTGCAGGAATATGAATTTTGCAACATCCCGGTATTAAATATTTACTCGAACAGTGTCCGGAGAAATGTGAACATAAGCCATGCGCATACCTGCAGTTATTTATTAAGTCTCGTATGACAGTCCAGCTCCCTGCAGTTGGTGAGAGCAGCCAGAACAGACACGCATGAGTTAGGATTATTAGAGCGGATGAACTCTCTAGAAAGATAGGAATGGATTATTTATGGATGCTGTAATGGTCAGTGCTGATGGTGTGATAGTTCTTATCCAGCTTTAGCAATGTGTTGAAAACACATTTCTTTGACTTGGGGCAAAGTTCTCCCATTTTTTTCCCCCTTCGTGCCCCTTCAGAGTTCAGGCATGCTGCTGTAAAGTAGGAGTGCCTGATAATTGGGTGGATGCAGTGCTGAGGGTTTGTACATGAAGTATGTGTGCAGGCCACATTCTCGATCTGATGGCTCACCGCCGCCCACACACCAACCTTTCCTGCTCGACGTCTCCTAGACGCAGAGAAATTAATACTTTTATTCAGCAAGAGTGCATTAGATTCATCAAAAGTTACAGTATAGACACATTCATTCTGCTCTCACTGATCACACCCCCCCCCCCCCCCCCCATTCCAACTCGAGAAAACTGTATTATTGTAGTGGTTGACCGATGCAGGTTTTTAAATGACATTTGGCCCTTCTAGGGGTAGTTTATAAACTTACACATACAACTTACACATGCAAATGTTTTGATTTATTTAAAACAAGAGACTGTGCCTTATCCATTTGACAAGCTTTGTCAGTAGATTTTGCAACTGACACAATAAATTACTACTAAAATTACTACTACTACTACTGCAACAAAAAAATTAAGGCAATTCAATTCATTTGATGGCCATCTTGGTGATGCCTCTGGAGATGAATTTCCAAAATGTAGGAATGTAACTATAACTCATTCTTACACCTACCTCTAATTTTATTCATACTTTACCTGCTGATATACTTGCTGTCTCACTGATTAATCAGGTGTAGTTTGCATCTTTCAAAGTTGTAAGTTAAATAAAGATTATTATAGTACATTTTACAATGTATAAAATACTATTGCAGTCTTTAACTTCACAATTTTACTTTTAATTAAATGTGTAACTTTTAATTGGCAATTTCAGAGAAGAATTTTCGACACCATTCATTCATTCATATAAAATCCTGTGTTTTGGAAATTAATACTTTTATTCATCAATGATGCATTAAAGTAATCAAAAGTGACAGACTTGTACGTAAAAAAAAAAATCACGTTTTCACATAAATGCTGTTCTTTTGAACTTTCTATGTATGAAAGAATACTAAAACACACACACACACACACACACACATGTATATAGCGGTTTGTGCAAAAATAGAACAACTGTTTTCAACATTGATGTAACTATAACTCATTCTTACACCTACCTCTAATTTTATTCATACTTTACCTGCTGATATACTTGCTGTCTCACTGATTAATCAGGTGTAGTTTGCATCTTTCAAAGTTGTAAGTTAAATAAAGATTATTATAGTACATTTTACAATGTATAAAATACTATTGCAGTCTTTAACTTCACAATTTTACTTTTAATTAAATGTGTAACTTTTAATTGGCAATTTCAGAGAAGAATTTTCGACACCATTCATTCATTCATATAAAATCCTGTGTTTTGGAAATTAATACTTTTATTCATCAATGATGCATTAAAGTAATCAAAAGTGACAGACTTGTATGTAAAAAAAAAATCACGTTTTCACATAAATGCTGTTCTTTTGAACTTTCTATGTATGAAAGAATACTAAAACACACACACACACACACACACACATGTATATAGCGGTTTGTGCAAAAATAGAACAACTGTTTTCAACATTGATGATAATAAATATTCAAATCAGCATATTTGTATGTTTTCTGAAGTATCATGTGACACTGTTCAACTTTGCCATAACAGGAATAAATTACAATATGTAAAGAGAAATCATACTTTTGACTTTTGTAGTGTAAGAGGCTTGGAAGGAACACCAGCATTCCAAAAAGCTGGTGGCCATCAGTGATTGTCTTTTCAATGAAAAAAAAAAGACAATCTTTGTTCCTTTTCTCATTCTATTTCCTGTTATTTCTTACAATCTGTAGGTAGCATGTTCATGCAGTTGAGCTGCATCAGTACAGAGAGAGAGAGAGACAGAGAGACAGAGACCAGGTCTGAGATCTTTCAGTCTTAGAGCTTGTCTATCAGGTAGTGCAGAGCCACAGTGGGACATTGAGACCACTGTCTGGATACAGAACACTGACTGTCCCCTTGCTTTTGAAGGAGAAATCTCAGGAGAGAGCTCACATGGAATGCTAATGCTACAGTCAAAGTCAGGACAGTGAAATTTTGGGATGGTGTTCCAGAAAGGAGACATTGTGTCATTGCTCTGAGATCCATTAGTATGCCAGGCTGTGTCACATACCCTAACGTTGTCTTTCCAAAGGGACAGAAGAGACTTTAAAACTTGTAATATAGCAGACACCTCACTTTCATTTCACACGTTAATTAGGAAACATGTCTTCCAGAACAGGAGTGGTAATATGTGGATTTAATATATGCTCTCTCCAGAGCAAACTGGGTTAGAGATTATAACTTTGTTTCTCACTTTGTCCCATTCACATTGTCATCTGCATACTCAGAAGTAGATGAAAGGCCTGAACCTGCTTTAGGGGTGCGCAAATATAACAGACAGACATTTAGTGTTGCATTATGCGTTTGCCTGAGGCTTTTCTCTTCTGCAGTAATGGGGAGTCGTGCTTCTCTGTCTTTTGATTTATGAATGACCCTCTTTTTCATTTTTCATCACAACCCCGGTGCTTCTGTTACAGCTGTGTCTCGTGTCTGGATAGAGTTTCCTAAGGCCACAAAATATGTGCACTATTTCCTTACTTCTATTAGCTTTAATACTACTTCAAGACCTTCCAGTTACCTTTAAACTACCATTCTGACCATTCTTTTAATACGGTTCATTCTTTAACCTCTTCCACTGTGCAGCTAAAGTACACAAATAGTGCCCTTCTACTTGCATTGTGCCCTGCATTGTACCAGCGTAAGTAGTCCAGTTCTGACCTAAATTAAATAGGCTACCCTTTCTTTCCTTCCCCTTTTCTTCTGACCCTTCTCCCCAATTGCTCCAACCAAGAGGCAAAACGTGTGCTGGAGGACAGTAATCTGCTCTTTTGCTCTCCGTTATTTCCATTTCAATCCCTTGTTCACAGCTGGAACCCAACTGCTTTGCATGCTGATGAAGAATGGATCAGCCCAATGTGGAGAAAAAAGCGCAAACAGACAGGAGGGAACGAGGGTTAGAGAGGAGTAAAAGAGAAGAAAGGGTAAAAGAACTGAGGAAAGAAAGAGAAAGAGTGTATTTGTTTGTACGCTTTTGAAAAGCACTCAGAGAAAATCTATTATTTCCACTTATAAATTGATCGATTGTTCTTGCATTTTCTCCCTTTCTCTTATATTCCTGCCAGTGGTAGTGCTTGTTCTGTGGACTGCAGTGTGAAGTCATCTCTGTCGGGAAAAGTGAGAGATGCTGAGTCAGATCCCTCATAACCTTAGAGCATCAAACAGCATTATTCTATCAGGAAGTGGTGAGCAGTGTTCACTGTGACAGAATAGTAGAAATAGTAGATCTATTGTTGATGATGTTGAGGTTGTGAGTAAGTTTGTGAGTCAGATTGTTTGGTAGTTGTGAAGAGAAGACGTGTTGAAATGATTAAGTAAAGTGTCAAAGAGCTGCACCATTTCAGAAACACCAGCAAAAATATACAGTGGCCCCAAAAAATATTTTGATCCTCAAGGTGGACATAACAGAAAAGTTTTTTTCTGAAACATTTTTGCAGTTAATTTTAATCAGCTGGTCCTAAACTGATTCATCTGGATGTATGAAGTCAGTTCTGTCTTGACAACTCTCGGAGGGATTGGCATGGTAATGTACATGTCAATGTTAATGTATTTGGTCTTGGCGGAATAGATCTGCTACACTGCTGCTGCTGCTGCGGCAGAGCAAGTAACGAGACTTGCTACTGCCAAGACATCCACAACATGCTGTGAGCATGTAAGAAATATTGCTGCTGAAAATATAGCATACATGAAATAACCCCATAGCATACATGAATCACCTCGTAGCAGACCGATACAGGTGGAGCTGGGGAAGGTGGAGTGTTTCTGAAGCAAGCTGCACTGCTACGGCAAGATCTAGTCATATATTTGAATGTTGAGCAGCGAGCTCATTGGCTACCAATACAGGAGAGAACCAATCTGCTGCGCCGTGTGATAATGATGTCATTACGTCAGATTGAGTTAGACCTATCGGACTGCACCAACAGAGTTTCATGTCAGAACTCTGTATTTCCCCTCACATATGCAGGTGCGAATGCATGTACATCATCTCACTTACTTTATAAATTGTATTTATCCTTTTATTAACGATTTATCCATGCATAGCTTTTTTCGTGTTTTTAAATAAAATATCATAATATCATAACATTCATATTATAAAATGCCAGACTTTTCTCTGCTGACGTACGCTGGACTTTTCCAATCATTAGTATTTTTCCAATCGACTGAATGCTCATTCAGATTGAAAGCACCCCCCCCTCTCAGTTTGTGTTTTTTCTAAACAATATGCTAAATCAGTGGTGTAAGAAAGTAGTTCTACACACAAGATGTGTCTATTTGCGTGTGTCTATTAAGTGAATTAACTGACTGTTGAATTATTGATAATTAATACACACCCAAGCTTTGACTTAGCTTCACATTGTGGTTGTATTACCACAATGTACATGAACTTTTAATAATTCGTCATCCAACGTCATCCTTTAATGTTTACTTAACTGTAAATCCAGCTAAAGCATTTGAAATGCATTTGTGTGAGTGAGTGAGTGAGTGAGAGAGATTGTAGGGGGGCTGACAGACCCGCTTGCTTGATCAAAGGGACAGAAGCAGCTCAAGCTAACCGAGCCTGATGAACACACTCACAATCACACTCACACACTCTCCTGGAACACTGCGCCTCACCATATGCTGAATATTGATTATGATTCCTATTGATTTATGCTCTCGTGCCTAAGCACTAAATGAAGTCTCAACACGTTTCAAGAAATTACTGCAGTGAACGTACATTACGCTGTCTTTGGCTCTTGAAAACGGAACAGAGTTTCCTTTTAACCTGAATAATGTCATGTTTTTGCCGATCTTTTCTTTTCTTTCTGGATTGAATCCAGTCAATCTATTTCCGCAGGCAGACGTGAGTGAATCAGCTGGTAAGTTGATTAAAGGAGCACGTGGGCATTCCGCTGCACTGCCACACTGAGCGAGCATGCTGGGAGCTTGGCAGCAGAGATCACAGTGCTAAATCATGGCGGTAAGGGGGGATCAGACTGCTGCAGGCTGGGATTTCCAGCACTCTCTCTTCATTCTCAGCCTTAAACTGGCATTTATGCCAGCATGTGTCATAGGTTCTCTTCCCTGAATGCACCGTCATCGGCGGCTAATAAGATAATGACCATCATCATGAGTAATAGAGGGTGAGAGTGAGATGGACAGAGATGGAATGATAAAGAAAGGGCTTTCCAGTGACAGAGAAAGCAGAAACGAGGATAAGCAGAATGAGGAGGCGGAATGTGGAAGGAGCTTAGGTTTAGGAAATGGGGACGCAAATAAAATTGTGAGAAGAAAACTAGGCTAAAGAGAGGCAAGGATTAGCACGCTGGTTGGGTCGATAAAGAGCAGAAGTTTGTGTGTGTGCTGGTTTGGGGGTCTCCTCAAAGGAAGAGGCCACTCAGGGGAGGTGACATCAGTGGGGTTTGGCACTGAAACAGGCCTCACTGCACACAGATGGGGCCCCGATATGAACAAGCTAACACACACACAGACAGAAGCACAGGCTAATGGATGCACAGGTGGACAAACTCTGCCATCATTTGACTCTAGAGACAAGAAATCTGAGCTCAAAGTCATAAAAACGCGCTCTTGTTTCTGCTGCATTCTGCACTGGTTTATTCGTTGTGTGCAATTGTAGGAACTTCAGCTATACTGTAGGTGTAAATATGTTTCGATGTGCCTGCAGATCAGACAGCGGTCCTTGTGTCTTATTGATGCACACACTGGCTGGCTCATTAATATGCTTTATAAGTAAAAAGTCATGCTTTGGCTCATCCATAATTACCTCTTAATTCATTCCATGGAACTTTTATTATTTCTCTTTAATAAAGTAAGTCGAGGAATTTTTCACAGAATTCGCCTTAAGCTCCAACACCCCCATCTTTACTCCAGCACACACTTTTTCTTGACTCTGTGTTGAAATGGACCTCAGGCAAGTGTGTGTGGAAAGCGACAGTGCTAAAAATGGATAAAGGTTTAAATTCTCCATGTTGTTTCAGTGTATGAATATTTCAATATGTTTTTCAGAGAGAAATTATTTCATTTATGGAATTTAACGTGTGGCAAGCTTTGAAAGTTTGCCGTACAGATTTTAAATAAGAGGTTAAGTTGGTTGTTGTGTTTCAAGTATGTTACCTCTTCTTTAAAGACCTTTACATTTGATGATTTTCTTGTGCAAAAAAAGGACCTATAAACCTGGAAAAGCATTTATATTAGAATTAAAATAGAATAGAATAGAAATAGCGAGTTAGAGGGTCAAATAAAGGTGGAACAGATGTGTTTTTAGTCGTTTCTTGAAGATGGCTAAGGACTCAGCTGCTCGGATTGAGTTGGGCAGGTCATTCCACCAGGAGGGAACAGTTAATGAAAAAGTCTGTGAAAGTGATTTTGTGCCTCTTTGAGATGGCACAATAATACGTCGTTCACTTGCAGAACGCAAGCTTCTAGAGGGTACATATTCTTAAGTAATGAATTAAGGTAAATGGGTGCAGAGGCAGTGGTGGTTTTGTAGGCAAACATTAATGCCTTGAATTTAATGCGAGCAGCTACTGGTAGCCACTAGTCAGTGCAAATCGATGAACAGAGGTGTGACATGCGTTCTTTTCGGCTCATTAAAGATTAATCTTGCAGTGACATTTTGGATTAATTGTAGAGGTTTGATAGAAGTGGCTGGAAGACCTGCTAAGAGAGCATTGCAATAGTCCAGCCTGAATATACTGTATATACTATATATACATATAAATATACACACATATATTATGTAAACATAAACTTTTATTTTGGATGTGATTAATCACAATTAATTGATTCGACAGCCTTAATTTATATACATCTGTCCATTAGCAAATTTTTAATGTTTTTGAAAGAATCTTTTACACACATCAAGGCTGTATTTATTTGATCTGAAAAACTGTAAAAACAGTGATATTGTGAAATATCTATTAATATGACTATTTTTTATTTTAAAATGTAATGTATTCCTGTGATGAGAAAGCTGAATTTTCAGTAGCTGATTCAGTGTATACTGTATATATGCTATTTAAAAAATGACAAAAATTACTGGAGTAGCCTATGATTTACAAGAAAATACAATTTCAGTCTTTCTCTTTCAAAATTCTATGTTTAATTCATTAAGTTACTTGCCATTTCCTTGTAATTATTTGTGAAATTTACTAACAATTTCTGTGTGAAAATTGTTTAAAAGTGCTGTATGTGTGAGTGTGTGTGTGTGTGTATATATATATATATATATATATATTACTATATAATATAGTATATTCTTATTTATATTATATATATATACATACATATACAGTATATATACAGGTGCATCTCAATAAATTAGAATGCCGTGGAAAAGTTCATTTATTTCAGTAATTCAACTCAAATTATGAAACTCGTGTATTAAATAAATTCAATGCACACAGACTGAAGTAGTTTAAGTCTTTGGTTCTTTTAATTGTGATGATTTTGGCTCAGAAACCTGGGCTTCCATACCACCTCAGCAGTGCCACAAACTGATCACCTCCATGCGCCGAATTGAGGCAGTAATTAAAGCAAAAGGAGCCCCTACCAAGTATTGAGTACATGTACAGTAAATTAACATACTTTCCAGAAGGCAGAGTGTTATGGCTAGATCTAAAGGCTGGATACATGTAGCCTGTGGGTTTAGCGTGGTGGCAGTCTTTCCTGGAAAGTACACTCTTAAGAAAAATGGTTCTAAACAGTACCAGAAAAGGGTTCTTCGGCTTGTAACAATAGCAGAACCCCTTTTTAGTGCTAAATAGAACCTTTTTTATAGGGTTCCATATAGAACCATGCTTTGAAAATGCTATATAGGACCTTAATGGTGTTATGAATAACCTTTTTAATGATAGATTTTCATTAATATTAGCATGTTAATATAATTTAATATTAGTATTATTTGTATATATTATTTATTAATTATTTTTTACCCCTCTATCTGTCTGGTCTTATAATATCTTGAAGTGTCTATTAGGGTTTTACATAAAATCAACAACAACAACAACAACATCATCATCATCAAAAACAACGTGTCAATTAGGAACTTTTATTTTTTTAATGACGTGAAATTGTTCTAACAACATTTATTAGCAGAATACATTATTGAATGACAATGGACATTGAACATAAATAAATGCTTAAAGAAGTAAAACAAAATAGAAAATAAAATAGTGAAATTAAGACCATGAGCTCCAGTGAAATATCTTCACAATCCTCTATGATGCCTTTAAGTTAACCGCTGTACGGCCGGGGCACGTAGTCTCGGCTCCTCAGCGAAAAACTGATGTGCGTTTGCACGCGCTCTCCTTTTATATCCGCGCTGCGGGGCGGGGTGCGCGTGGCGAAACACGCACGCCAACTGTCATTGGCTTGTTTAGTTAACACTCGAAGGTGATTGGGCTCTCGGGCGAGATCCCAATTCGTCAGTCACTGACGTAACGTCTCCGTTCCCTCCTTCAGGGAACGAGGGTTACACAAGTAACCTAGACGTTTATGAAGGCCAAAAGTAGTATGTGAGCACTTCACAATGTTAAAAGGAAAAAATAATATAAAGTCATGGGATAGCTGGGTATCTTTATGCATAAACTCTAGTAATAAAAAAGGACCATATATTCAATATCTATGTTATTTACTTAATGAAGAAGAAGAGAGTATCCTTACTTGAATAGAGCTGTTCACACTTGCATGTTCTCTTAAACTAAAAAGAGAAAAGACATAGGAAACCAATTAGCATTTGAAATTTATAATTCATAGACATTTTAAGAAATAAATAATTTACCTGTTGAGAGTGTGTTGACAGTCTGTGTAGTTGAGTGGCTGAGCTCCAGAAAATCAGTAATGAGGCATCTTAGAGTGTAGCCTCAGTTAGGGTTTTACATTAAAACAACAATAACAACAACAATAACCACAACAGCAGCATGTTGTGTGAATTGAGTACGTTTTTATTGACATACAAAATTATCAGCGCTCTTAACAACAGTCATTAGCTGAATACATTAATGAATGACAGTTGACATTGAACATGAATAAATACATAAAGAAGTAAAACACAAAATAATAAGAAAAAATAGATGTGATGAAGACCACGTTTCAGTGAAACAATCACAATCCAATCAATATGATGTCTTTAAGTCCATCATTTCGGTGTGATTAAGTGGCGATTTTGCTCTGCAGATGATGAGGTTGTAGGATGTGATACATCTGAAATACACAGTTGAGTTTAGAGTTACAGTGTGTTTATGTAAAAACAATTACGTTTACGAAGGCCAAAAGCAAAAATGGACAGTATGTGAGCCCTTCACAATCTTAAAAGAAAAAAGTGATATAAAGTCATGGGATACTTTTAATATTTTTTGTGACTGGGTATGTTTATACATAAACCCAAGTAATAATAAAAAAATCGAACAATATGAATTATAAATTCATTGTCTCTTTTACTTACTTTGTGGAGGAGAGAAGTTTCCACAGCTTAGCAGAGCTGCACACACTTATATGTGACCAAAAACAAAAAAAACAAAAAAAGATAAGAACATGTTTTTTTGGAAGCAGTTACATTTTTAAAGTTAAATTTGTATTTAAATTTAAGAATGAAATCATTTACCCGTTGAGAGTGTGTTAGTCTGTGTAGCTGGATCACTGAAATCCAGAAAATCAGTAATGAGTTGCTTTGACAGTTACAGATTTGAAAAATAAAAGGGTGGGAACAAAGAACCCTAAACTCTAACACAAAGAACAATTTCAGCATAAAAGGGTTCTTCAGAATGCTATGGTTCTAAATAAAACCATTACTGCATGTAAAGAACCTTTAAAGAACCATATGTTTTTCTTCTGTATTCCACAGAAAATAACATCATACAGGTCTGAAACAACATGAGGGTGCGTAAAGGATGATACAGTTTTCATTTCTGGGTGAACTATCCCTTTAACAGCCAGTCTGCACATATCAGTCGCCCTCATCTTTGATGTAGTTGTCACTGGAAAATGTTTATTTATTTAAGAAATTTCCCAGAGCAAGCCCAGCAGCGAAGCTACGGGTGGGCATGGGCCCACCCAATGATAAGTTGGGAATTTTCCAAATGGATGTAATTTATTAAACAATAATAATAATCAACGTCTTATTTCACTGTAAATTTATATATTTAGTTAAAAAAAATATTAAACGTGAGTTTTCATGGTCAATTACAGGCAGTTTCTAAATTTTGCCTTTTCCTATAGGTGCATATATTGTCAAAATGATGATTCGTCAGTTTCTGTTACTCCCACCCACAATGTTATGTTTACGATGTAAGGACTTAGTGGTAAAATGTGTACGTTTGTGGAGTTGAATTTAAAAATAGTTAAACAAACATAAATCAGTTCAATTCTTTAAAAAGTATATTGAATATCCCAATTGAAAGTCTTAGCAATGAATACGGCCAGTGAAGCCAGACCACTTGCTTGATAGATCACTTGATAGATTTATTAGAACCTTCTGAACCAAACGTGTTTGAAGCATCATATTAGCATAGGTACAGTGTTTGATCCGCTAAATAGATTTGTCCATTGTGGGAAAAAGAAAAAAACGTTGTGCAAGATCCTGTTCTCCACAACCAACTGCATATTTGCAGCTGCCTCATTTCTACGGTTTTCAATGTTTACTCTTCTTTCAACACGAACTGACAGACACTTGATTATGAGATTGTGACGAGTGGGGCGGGGTCGAGGGCCGTGGGAACGGAGCGAGGCCGGTGGAGTGAATGATAATGAGCGCCACCTACCCTACTCACCAGTCTCGAGTCCCACGGAGGAGCTCCGGAAGGATAAAAGGAGGAGTGACGACAGTCCAAGACGAGAGAGGACCAGGCCTGGACTTTATTTTGTGTTTTGGTTCTGTTTGTGCGCGGCAGTCGTCCGTGAGTGGCTGTCGCGGTATTTTGTGTTTGTTTATTTTATTATTAAAGTTTTGTTTAAATGTTGGCCGATTCCCGCCTCTTCTTTCCCGATCTACGAACATTGTTACAGAGGTCATCTGCGAAGCCCCATTGTCTCAGACTGAGATAACCTTTAGTTAATGTTAGTTAATACATGAACTAACATTAACAATAAGCAATACATGTGTTACAGTATTTATTAATCTTTGTTAAGGTTAGTTAATAAAAATACAACTGTTCATTGTTATTTGTGTTATTTTAATAATGTATTCGTAAATTTTTAAATTAACATTAATGTTAATCGATGCTTTAGAAGTATTGGGTATTGAACCTTCGTGCTGTGTTTTCTGTTGGCAATTTGACATGCAGTTTTCATATGCTACACTTTGCCAACCCTGTTTTATGTAGGCCCACCCACTTAACCCTTGTATGGTTTTTGGGTCTGTGGGACCCGTTTTTTTATCCAAAGAAAAATTATACTATAAATTATTTTTTCAAGTTCAGACTCATTGGCCATGGCTCATTTTCTGTGAAGAACATATGAAGAGTTCAGATGCAAAAGCCTCAAAGTGCCATCTACAATTTTCATCTAAAATGAGCATTTTTATCAGGCTGCTTTGTTTAGGTTCAGTAGTTTTACTCTAATGGCAATGTATAGGTCCTTTTCTATGCAATTAAAGTGAAATAACTGAACATGAATATAGGGGCCTGATAAAAACACTAATTTTAGAAGACAATTTCAGACGGCATTTAGAGGCTTTTGCATCTGAACTCTTCATATATCAGAACACATTTTCAATGACCACACACTGTACATCCCCCTACACATTTATATTACATTCAGGATGTTCGGGTCCACTGGACCCGGGGCTAATAAAAGAGTGGAAATTTTAGGTCCTGTGTACCTTCACGCTGTCCTCCTACTGTCTGGGGCTGCTATTAGTATGTGTATGTGTGTGTGTGTGTGTGTGTGTGTGTGTGTGTGAGAGAGAGAGAGAGTCTGTAAGAGTGTGAGTGTAAGTGTGAGTTTTGTGTTTCTGTACCTGCCGTTCCCACACAAGGTTGTAGCACTTTAGTTTCATAAATGTGATCTAACAAAGGTAAAGGGCCAATTTTGACCATACATGCAGTTTATATTGCTTGTAATGGGATGAAGTAAACATCTGTTGAGTATTTTTATATATAATTTTATATATATTTTTATATATAAACCCAAAACTGCAGTGGGTCCACCAGACAGGGCCGTAGCTGGGGTTTGCGGGGCCCTAGTGCAGGATGTACCAGTGGGCCCTGTTTGAAATTGTTTGATTTGTATGTTCGTTCTATTTATTTATTTGTGCCATTTACACAATGTTTAAGTTCTTTCAAGTTTGTTGGTGTCCAGGTACAGAAACCGAATAATCAAATGTAAAATAGCACTGCATAGTCTTCACTGTAAAAATTAAATATACAGTCAAAACAAAATTTATTCAGACACCTTCAACATTTCTCACATTATCACAGTTTATTTGCTATAGTTTAGAAAATGGTAATAATATATGACAAGAACTCAAGAGTTAAACTGTGTCAGAACAAATTCACCTTGATAATGTCAGATAACTTTAACAGAAAGGTATGTAATGGATTACAATCAACCAAAAATTCAGACAACTGTTAGTATGACAATATTTACACAACTATCAATACTTTGTCGACCAATTACCAAGCAATGCTTAGTTTTGTTCAGTCTGTGGTGTGAAAAGGTCGCATTAGCAATTAAGGAAAAAACACTTAAGCAAAACATGGTCAGGTCAAAGTGTCTGAATCATTTTTGGTCCCAATTTCTTTTAATCAATTTTACTGGTAGTCCACTGTATGAAGAATGTTTAATTAATTCTTGTTAAAACTACAAAGTAATTCAGGTCACGTGACGAGAGTGATGCGAGACACTATGATCCAAAAGCGCACCTTTTGTTAATACAAGTTTAATTTCTTTGTTTAATATAAGCGAGTTTGTCTTTATTGTTGCTGTTTTCATTAAAAATAAATAAAACAATGAACCACAAACTAAGCATTTGTTTTAAAAGAGGGAAAAAACCTTATTTATTTGGGTTAGCTACAACATAAGTAGACTATATGGCCTATGAGAATTTGCCATTGTACTATTTTATGGCTGATGTGTTTTAATCAATAGGCTAATGAACCACAAACTACGATCGTTTAAAAAAAAGTGGAAATCCAAAGACCGTTTATTTATTTGTTACAAAGCTGGTAAAACACATTTTCCTTATTCATATTGTTAATAAAAGTTCAAAGTTTAATACAAGTAAATTTGTCATTTTTATTGTATAGCCTTTTGTATTATTATTAATAATAATAAGCCACAAACTAAGCATTCGTTTGAAGTAAGGGGAAAATCTAAAAACCTTTTTATTTATTTTTTACAACGCAGCTATTGTCAGGGAAGGAGACTCACACAGAAGGTTAGAAACAACAGTGGATGTTTATTAAGCACTGGAGTAGAACACTCGGAGTCGAAGGAGGAAACAGGCGTTGGAGTGGCGCACAAGAGGTAAGTAGACGAGGAGAGTAAGGATATCAATCTTTCGCTTGAGTAGCATAAAGAGTCCACTTCGTACAAACGAGACTGGACACTGGAGTGAAGTGAGGTGTGTGCTTATGAAGCCGTCTTGATGAGGGTGATGATGATGATTCTGTGTGTGCAATCAAAATTCAGGTGAAGGTGTGCGCTGTGATTGGGTGGTGAGTGAACCTGGCCGATCCGTGACAGTACTTCCTTGGGGAGCAGGACGGTCGGGATGTGTAGAATGGAAATCCTCCAATAGAGTGGGGTCGAGAATTTCACCCCTGGGGACCCAAGACTGTTCATCCGGGCCATAGCCTTCCCAGTCTATCAGGTATTCTAGTTGGCCACCACGGCGCCGGGAGTCCAAGATCTTGTTGACCTTGTAGATGGCACCGTCCTCCAGAATCAAGGGAAGAGGGGGTTTTTCTGTCGGGCCAGGCTCTGTGGAAACAGAAACAGAAGGGTGGTAAGGATTGAGCAGTGACACATGGAATGAAGAGTGAATCCTGTATTGAGGAGGTGATGGTGCTTGGTGATGGTGCTTGGTGATGGTGAAGGGACCAACATTTCTGGGACTTAGCTTCTTGCAGGGCAGGCGCATCCTGATGTCCCGTGTTGACAGCCAGACCTTCTGACCAGGTTGGTATGATGGAGCTTCGGATCTTCGAAGGTCTGCTGTCAGAAGGTTCCTAAGAAGCGTCTAACGTCCTGGACCTTTCTCTCCATCTGCCCGTTAGACTGAGGATGGTATCCTGACGGCAGGCTTACGGTCACACCTAGGAGCGAGAAGGCGGCTTTCCAAACCCTCGATATGAACTGCGGTCCCCGGTCAGAGACAATATCCTCAGGGAGTTCATAATATCTGAAGACAAAGTTGAACAGGAGTTCTGCGGTTTACATTTCTGTAGGCAGGCCCTTGAGGAGGAGAAGGATTTAGAAAATCAGTCGATTACTACTAGCACACATGTGTTACCATCAGAAACAGACAGATCTGTGATGAAATCAACTCCTAGGTGTGACCAGGGGCGGTTGGGAATGGGAAGTGGAAGGAGCTTGCCAGATGGTAAATGGCGGGGGCTCTTGGAGATGGCGCAGTCGGAACAGCCCTGGACGAACCTTCTCACATCCCTGGCCATATTGCTGTTGGCCCCTGGGTGGCCAGTGCCCAGAGAAGTGTGAGTGGAGTGAATCAAGGGAGTGCGTTGTGCTCTGGTGACGTATTGTAACCCAGGTGGGCAGCCCTGAGGAGTGACTGTAGAAGCATTGGTGGAGGGAACTGGACTAGAAGTCCACTGGATGGGGCTGAATGAGTTCTTTGGATATGATGGGTTCTGGTTCCTCATGAATTTCTTCTGGAGCATGGAGTCGTGAGAGAGCATCAGCCTTCACGTTCTTTGGACCTGGACGATAGGAGATGGTAAAATGAAATCTAGTGAAGAAAAGTGCCCACCGAGCCTGGCGGGGATTGAGTCTTTTGGCGTCTCGCAGGTATTGCAAGTTTTTGTGTGAGGTGTGTGCTTATGAAGCCGTCTTGATGAGGGTGATGATTCTGAACAGGTACGTGCAATCAAAACTCAGGTGAAGGTGTGCGCTGTGATTGGGTGGTGAGTGAACCTGGCCGATCCGTGACAGGTATGTCTTGTTCATTCTGTTAATAATAGTTTTATGTTTAATATAAGCTACTTTGTCATTGTAGTATTGCTGTGTGTGGGATTTTTTTTTTCATTAAGAGTAATACTGAATCAACCTTAAGCATACATTTTGTTCCAAGAATATGAAAAATATCTAACGTTAAATATCAAAATAAGCGCTGTAGAAGCGAGTATGCGAGGTTTTTATTATTATTGGTTGCTGCTGAGGTAATAGATGCTCTCTGTCTTTCTCGGTTGTATCTTCGCAGTGGCTGTAGAAATGGTCGTTAATTCTTGATTTGGGTCCGGCACAGACATATTACAGGTAATAATATGATCAAAAAGTCATGGCAACAAATGACTTTCACAATCAATTTGATTCAACTTAAATCATGTTTTACTGTTGCTTATTGTCACTGTAGGCTTAGGCTATTTTTTTCTATGAATTTGAATGTATATACAAATTAGTAAAATTAGTTTTTATTTATAAGTTTTTTTATTTTTAACACCGCACCCCCAGCCCCCCCATTTTTTCTTGGGCTACACGCCAGGGGGTGCTGCAGCACCCTCAGCACCCCTGCTTCCCGCTGTAATGGGTGTAGGAGGACGCGAAGGAGAGCTCGGTTCGGTGTTGCTGTCCGTGAGACGCGGCTTTCTGCCTGCGCACAGAACACAGCGCATGAGTACTACTCAGTTGAGTTTTTCCGCGTCTTGTGTTTGAATGCTTTAAACTCTTTTGAATGTTTCAATTGGCAAGGCTTAAAAACATGTGCAAATGATAAGCTTTCGTGAGATGCGCAGCAGTGGCCCGTCAACTGTCCTTATCGTCTTTTTAGGCTGCCCCCCCCCTGCCGTGGGCCCCTATAATCGTCACCACCTTTCACCCCACTACGGCCCTGCCACCAGCCCCACGAACACTGGCTGAGTTACAAAAATATGAACACCACAAGGGTTAAACATTTCTGGCCTCCTCCCTGCTTATCAGTTGGCTACTGCTGTTTCTTGAAAGCAGGCTTTAACTGATGCTATTTGACCAATTTTACCTAAAGGATACTATGACTATTCCCTAACTTTTCCTGCTTTGCACTGCATTTTCGGCATTGGGGTAAAGCAATGCTTGTGCATAAGCAATGTCTGTGTGGACTTTGAAGTGCAAAGTCACTTCTGGTGTTGAGACGAGCAGTTTAATACATTGCTGTGCTGTCATGACCCAAGAATAGCACAAAGTTACAGTAATGACACAGCTGAATATATCACACCGTATCCTCTCTATCCAACACATAAGCTCCACCCTCCTGTCTTCTCTCTCCTCTTCTTTCATCACTTTGCCCTATTCCATTTCCCAAGCCTCTCTCCTCTTATCAGGTTCGATAATGCTCTCTCTCTCGTGCACCCCACTCTTGCCCTGAGAAAAGTGAAGCAGCTGTTTTGCTCCAGCTATCCCAGGAATGCCTGTTTGAAACCCAGAGTGAGCCGAGAGACTATTATTACCAAAGGGATGCGCAAATGAATGATCTAAACCAGTGCAAGAGCTGAAACTGCACTAGTGCATCTTTGTCAATCATTAAAAAAAAACTGTATTCCACGATGCTTCATGTAGGCTATGTTTACAAATATGTTTTGTGCAAAAGTAAGTTAGGCCTATTACAGATTTAGAGATCATACCAAAAAAAAGCCTTAAGCTATTATTAATTTAGTGCCTTCAAAATGAGATCGATTCACTGTTATTCAGTACATCACCCTTTTTAATAATTAGCCGATACTGCGTAAAAGGCTCTCGTCTCTTAGCCGTATGTGTTCACTCCAGCAACACGTCCGGGAAGGGAGAGGGGAGGGGAGAGGAGGGGCGCACGGTCACCTTTTGTGCAAATATATCAGCCAAGTCGCTGCCATCCGCATCAGATTTCTTGCGCCTAGAAGGACGGGGGAGCCCACTGCACTACTGCGTGAGAGCGAGAGCAGAGGGTGAAGGATCTGAACCGAGACGAGAAGCGGCAAAGAAATACAAGGACGCGACGCGGAAAAAGCCGGCAAGTTGAGACGCAACTATGGAGAGAGCGATGTTGGGACGGGTCGGGATTTGTTGCACCTTACTTGCTGTAGCGCTGCAAGGTAAGTAGTAATGATAATGATGATAATGATAAAAGATTTTACTGAATAATGAAA
Source organism: Sinocyclocheilus grahami (assembly GCF_001515645.1). Classification (NCBI taxonomy): domain Eukaryota; kingdom Metazoa; phylum Chordata; class Actinopteri; order Cypriniformes; family Cyprinidae; genus Sinocyclocheilus; species Sinocyclocheilus grahami. The sequence continues at coordinate 2,258,785 of NW_015505219.1, read as the reverse complement.
AGCCTAAGTTGTTGTTTTTTCATAAGCTTTACTTCATAGCTACTTTGTGAGTATAAAGAACGTTGAGTAAATTAAAAACTGGTTACTTTTCTGTAGGTTCTTGGAACAACCTGTTACCTTGTAACCTAGCTATATGGATGATAAAAGAGCCCAAGTGTCGAAAGCAACTTTGGGGACTTAAGCGACGTTGAGCGGAAGATATTTTCAAACACTTACTTAAAATAAACAGGGCTTTGTGGCTGTTGGCGTCTTTGAGGGTCTCATGTTTAAGTCAGGAAATGGTTCAAGGGTTAACAACCCGGACTGGTCGTGGTCTTCGAGGAGGGGAGGAACACATTCAAGTGTGCGGCTGCGAGAGTCCAAATTCATATCACGTCAGTATGATTCTGTGTTGTTGAAATCTAAATGTACGGTCTCACACGTTTTACTATATTTTCAAATAATTTTTTAAGATCATAAAATAAGAAATAATGGCATAAAATGAAATTCGACATTCTTCGTTAACTCGTTGTAGCCTATAGGTGTACAATTGGGTTCACCTATTATAATTTAAAACGATACAATTAAATTATTTTTGGACTTATTACATTACAAATATAAAAATCATATAGATATATTGTGTAGATATAAACTACCATGTATAGAATGATGTACTGTTTGGGTACCATGATCTTATGTAGGCTACAATACAAGTTCAAATAGTGTATGCAAGAAGTAGAATCAAGTTATTGTACCTCCGTAATGAACCCAGATATCAATTTCCCTGTGTTAAATGCTCAAAATGTTTTTCAAGCAACTGTATTTTATTCATTAAGAGTCTGATGGAAGGAAAAGAATATGTGTTAATATTCTGTGAGAATATGATCCTGCTCTGAGCTATCAAGTCTATTGCGCTGTATGCGCCCTGCAGTTCAGTTGATAGCAGTTTTGCTCTGCTTTGAAGTGTTTGGCTTCCTATGACCAATGATTTTTCAGCACAGAGGAACTGTAGCCCCGACTCTAGCTCCGCCCATTCTCTGACTGACAGTCTTTACCACTTTTTTTCACGTATGTGTTGATGTATTATCACTTTTAAAATGAAGCCTAAATGCAAATTACCACATGTTTGACTTGCAGATAAGTTGATTTAATTTTGACACTAAATTTACATTTTATGACTATGATTTGACTTGTCAATATTGAAAGTCTGCATGTTTTCCACTTTAACATGACTGTATGAGTAAAAACACTCATATAAAGAACATCTCTTCAAAAAAAAAAAACATTCCCAGAGGTACTTGTGTTTTATCTTTCTATCTGCTCTTAAGGCTCTCTCGCTCCTCTCCCCTACTGTGTAGGCTCTTCCAGCATTCTTACCTTTTCAATGCTGCGGCTATCTGCAGTCTTTTTTTTACCTACCTGTCTTATCCCTCTGCGCCTTGCCTTTCTTCCATTGTTTGAGGCTCTTCTCGTGCAAATACGTGTGGAGCAACAGACAGAAAAAGTGTTTCTTCTGATGAGCTCATTCAAGGCTCCAGGGTGCTGTGTTTGGGTTTAATACATTGATCTGTGATGCTGCTGTTGCTCTGAAAGCAGGTCCTCTTGAGATCTTCTCTTCTTTAGCTGTTTATCCCTCTCTCTTTAACTCGAACGTCATTAAGAATTTACACATTTTTGCATATGCTTTAATTGGGCTGATCATGGGAATCCCCAGTTACTCTCTTCTGATGCCAAACAATGGCCAGACTGGTCTGGCAGTTTCTAGTATCATACCACATGATCCGTGACTTCTCAAACTCAGCCAGGTTGAAAACTGCTACCCTTCCACAAGCCCCACAGCTTCTTTTCTTTGAGCACGTCAACAGGAAAACCTCTTTTAACGACTTTATCCTCTTTCCGGGCATACATTTCAATTGATCTGCAGCCTTTAACTGCCAAATGACAACCGCTGGAACTCTGCCTGTTCATTTCAATTTGTTGCCTACCTCTCCCAGAGGTACGTTATGCCTCTGCTAGAGCTTTCATATAATTTACCTTATAATGGAAGTCTCAGTGATTAGCATTTAAAATGGTTCCCGTCCAGCCTCATATTGGAGCCACCTGACCTTGTTACTGTAACCACCAGCACTGATATTAAAGCAATACCCTCCCAGATGACATTTATACAATATTATTTGCGTTTTTTTCAAGCCCAAGTTGCATATTCTTAGGAGGTATCAGTGCAGCACCTCAGCAACTGATCGCGGTGGGATGTCAAAAGGTGGCTGAAAGAATCATCGAGACAGCTTGTCAGCTGAGTTTAAGATGCCTCGCAGAAACAATGCATTTCCCTTCTTTGTCTGTTTCCCCTGCTCATTTCCTTGCTTAAATTTTCTCCTCAGCAGAACCTCCCCAACTGCAGCGGCATCAAACGCAAGTGCGCACACACACATCACCCCCTGCAGCCGGCAGTAATTATTATGGAATTAGGAGGCTTCAAATTAAAACCCGCTGTTTGTGCTGGGCCAGCAGATAAAAGCCAATCTTGTGTCTGAGGTGGCTTCTGCAAGCTCAAAGCTCCTATAGATATCCATCACGCACACACCTGCGCATGAATCTAGTCACGCACACCTGTGTGTTTGCAGTGTAAGCCCACAAGTTGTGTAACTGTACAAACCCAAGGTGCTAATTTGGCCGGCGATGATGGTAGTGGTAGAAAGAGCTTGTAAAGTGTATGATTGGGCTCACTGTTGTGGGCCCCAGTCTCTCGGATCAGCTTTGTGATTCATGCCCGTGAGGAGGGGGGAGCCACTGCTTGGAATGAGAAGCATTCAGCAGGGGACAGGTTATATCTCGCCCCCTGACTCTTCAACCCCCCAGATTCTCTCTCTTTCTATCCCGTCTCTATTTCTCTGTCTCTCTTTCATTCGGCACAGATGGACATGCAGGCTGCCAGTGAAAGCAAGTCACGCAACCACAACGCACTGGTTTTAATCCAAGACCACAATATGGCACTTTGCTACGAGGTCATAAAGCAGTTTTTACATGTCGATCACATTTTAGCGGTTTGACAGCTCCCTGATCCTGTAGCATGGCAGTTTTAAAAAAAATTGCAATTGCGATTTTTATCTGAGAAAATGCTATTTGATTTTTCAGTTGCGTCTCTTCATTGCCCTTCACAAATCCTCTCCCGTGGCCTCATGGGATGGTAATGTGTCCATTGGATGCTCACTTCAGAATCTCACTGGAAGTAATAGGTCATTTGGGTACTTATTTTTTTACTTACTGTTTTATGAATACTGTGAATTCGGACATTCTACTCTTAACTTACTGTTTTTCACCTACTCTATAATAGGGAAGTATGCATATTCGTTATAAGAAACTCTGATAGAATTACAGCTGAATGATTTTTAAACGCCTCAAATAATAATCAAGAGTGTTTGGGCTTGTTTTAATTGTTTTGAGACCCATGATGAAAGCTTGTTTTTGGATTGGCAGCAGTTCTTTTGGCAGTTGGTTTGAGGAAAGCTCACTGTGCACTGCTCAGGCTCAAAACAGCAGCAACCACATGCTTGCTCAGAAAGAGAGATACTAAGCAGTCTGTCTTTTCATCTTAATATCATCTAAGCCAGTTTCCCCTGTTCTTTTTTTTTGTCTTATGTATCTCCACAACCCCTAGACACAAGCACCCTCTCATCAACACCAAATCATAAATGTGTTACTTTTTAAACTTTTAAATAATGTTTAAGTTGAATATCAGTTAACCGTATGCTTAATGTTATGAAGGCAATATTAGGTTACTAAAGGTTACAAAGAGTCACTAAAACTAAAAACAATCAATTAGATTCCTCTGTCTTTGGTCCACCTGAAATTGAACTTTTGAAGTACACGTAAACATATTGACTGATCTGAGCCACAGCTGTTCAGATGCTGCTGCTGATGTTGCACTCAGACACAACACACTCAGAGAGTTTTAATGCTGTGGATAAGCTCTGTCTGGGTTGCTTCGGTGTTTGTTAGTCTCTCTCTTTGTTTTTAGTAATGGCGGTGCAGTTTGTGATCAGTGGGTGACCATTGATGTGTTGCGTGATTTATGGTCGGTATTGTATGTGCTCCAGCATAGATAACTGTGAAGCTGACTGGGAAGACAGACAGTGTCTATAGATTCTGTGCTGGCAGGAAAGAATTTATTCATGCAGACCCACTGAGCTCTTTCTCTCAGAATTTATAACCAGGACTGCTGATAGTAATTTCTTCAAAAAAGAATGCAGTATCCCTCCATCACTCCTCCCTTCTTCTTTGCCGTCTGCACTCAAGCTCCCACCAATCCTCCCATCTTTCATGAAATATGGGCCCTGCCCAGTCCTTCAGCATTCAAACACTTTGCCCACACTACAAAGCATCCGGGCAAGACAGAAACCGAGATAGAGGAAGCCCGGTAGCCCACTGCCCTTTGATTTCACCAAGGCTGCAGCTTCAAGGCTGTTATTAGTGGCATACAGGAAACAGAGAATGTGGAAGATATATTGTGTGTGTGTGTGTGTGTTATGTCTGTTTTCTGTACAGGATGTTGAAGTGGTCTGATACTAAAGTGGGGAGCAGAAGGATATGAGACAGTGAAAAGCTGTATCTGTGTGTTGGGCTATAGTACTTAGAAGAATAGGCGCTTCGGAGGCTCTTTGGGGAGACTAGGTTAAGAGTGGCTGATCCATTTAGCTGTGGAGTTTGGCAGGGTGATTGGCCGACGCAAATCCTGAGGCCTCTCTCAGGCATTCCTAATGGATTCAGGACTGATGGGTTTCCTTTTGGGGAAAATATCGCTTTTTAGAGAGGAACTTATGTCATGCTACACTATCGTCCATCTTGTAGTACATTGCCACATCTCCCTTAGCTCTATTATACCCATATCGATTTGGAGATGGACATTAGTTGTTCTGAATTGATTTGTTTATCCTAGCAGTGTTTGGGGATTTGGCTTCCAAGAAATGCTTCATCTTGACGCACATCTACAGCTTGTTTTCTGTCATTGGTGATCTGTTTTGTGGTGTGAATATATATACAGTATATATATATATATATATATATATATATATATATATACTGTATAGGGCTGGGTGATAAAAATGTTTTTTTTTTTTTTTAAATCCACATGTAAATCAATTTTTTTTACAATATATTTTCCTCTATTTACACATATTTGCCTTAAAACAATATACATAATATCTCACATTTCACATATAAGCCTTAAAATATAATGTTTTCAAATAACAGCCATTCAGTAGAATTTAAGTATTTAAAATTTAATCTTTTTTTTTTTAATGGTCAAATCATAATGAATCAACTCATGTTTTCCATACATTATTTTACTAAATAGGCCTACTGTAGGCTGCAAACAAATAGTTGAATCACTTATAATGTCTCATGAAGTTTGAATGAGTCATGAGTTGTGAGAAAAGGAAAAATTGTGAAACTTGAGGAAATACAATGGGCAAGAAAAACAACAATTTGTGATATATTTTATAACACTGGTAAAATAATCACATACTTAATCAACATTCAATGTATCATCCAGCTCTACGTATATCACAGGCTACTTTCTTGCCCTTGGTCTCAGTCATTTTGCCTCAGTTGGACTTCCATTGCAGCTGGTTTAAACTGTGCCAGCTTTACCTGATGTGCCTGAAAACACAGTCGTGTTGAAACAGTGCTTGTTTAAGAGCTCTTCAAACATCCCTTTCCTTACACAGACTATGCCCATTGTCCTCATAATATCAGCTGGCAAACATTCCCTGGAGAACAGTCTACTGACGAAACGGAGAGAAAAGCCTTTATAGCCCCTCAGCTTACGGCTGTTTGGTTAGTCGAGCACACCCCCAGGCTGAGCTATTCACTGCCCCGCACTCGAGAGACCCTTCAAGATGTGTTCTCACTGGAGATTAAACACACACATAAACACTATTTGTAATCCTGACCCTTTGGTTGCACTCACTCTAACTGAAAAATATTCACACAAATAGTTCAGTACGAGAAATGTAAAAAAAAAAGTGCTTTTATTAGTCAAGTTCGACTCTTGTTTGATGTTCACTTCATCAATCACACACTTTTGTATCACTGTTTAAATATTGTCTGGGTGAATCATAGTTCAGTGGGTGAAACTAAATGTCCAGGTTGTGTGTTTGTTTCCGGCTGTGATTTATCATCAGCAATCTCCTTTACAATTGTTCTTTCTCCATTTGCACAGCCTGTGCTTTTAACATGAAGGACACTTTATTTCCTTGAGATGCTATTTTGCAGTTTTTTAATCTGGTTAATGGTTAGCCAAGCATTGTTAACCGCTTCAATGAAAATCGTCAATGTTTGATGAGCCGCATTGTTGCTTTATCAGTGCTTGACCCGTGAAGCACCACAAGACCCTCTGCTGAATTTAAAATGTTCTCACATGGATTGATTAAATGAGTGCATTTGTGAGCATGTATGTTTCTGATGTGCATTACATGAATGAAATATGCTGCTGAGGAGCAAAGTGGTGGTTATTCAAATGTGTAAAAGAACCACATTTATACATTTTACACATTACGTTGCCAGAGGGATTGTGTTTGTGTTAGTCAGACAGACATTTGGGGAGGGTTAGAGTATCAGAGATTGAGGCTTCCCATTCACACGCTGAGATTGGGTGTCAGATCACATTTCATTTAGGAGACACATGTTCAGGTGATTACCTGCGGGAGAAGAGTGTCTCTTGCTTTACTCAACCTCAACCCCCACAACCTGCTCTGTCTCTGTAACACACACTTTGCTGTCCTGTATGTTGTAAAACCTGTGTGAACATGACTTTGAATATGACCAGCACTAGAAGTTGTTATATAGCAAAGAGCTGAAGATTAAAAATGGCCAACTTTTTCCACTCACTCTTCAAAAAATCTTTTTTTTTAACAACTACTGTATATGTCTTGTGAGAATATGTAAACATGATTCAAACTAATACATTAAAGATAAAAGATTTCATAAGATTGTTTTTCAGAGTGTGTGTGTGTGTATATATATATATATATATATATATATATATATATACTTTTTAGAAGTATTAAACTTAATTTAACAAATTATTTGAAAAGTCTTATGCAATCTTATGCAATTTTGCTTATTTTATTTATATTTATATATCTTTACTGGAAAACATGACAAAGAAAATGATTTTGGGTTGCTCTTTTTCTCTCTCCTTCCCTCCTTCCTCTATATCAAAACCCTTCATCCCTGTAGATTAGCAAGCGCTCTGCTTAAGTTTGTGGTTAATGAGTGTCCCTGGCTGATAGCTAATCAGGAAGGTGGTCTGATGGACCCCAAGGAGCGCAGTGCCAACTCTAATTCTGTTGCCTTGCTGATTGACACTCAGCTTGATAATCATATTCAGGCCTGCGGGGCCCCAGCATTGGTTCCCCCCTGCATAATCTCAACCAATCAGTGATTTCCCTGTACAGTACTAGTATGACTGACAGCTAGCATGGCTACATTTCCTGCTGAGTTTCAGGTTTCGTACCTTGCCGTTTGTTAAAGGTTGTAGCCATCCATTTGCTCTGAAATGAAATCTTATTAATGGCCAGTAATCAGTCTTGGATGTAATTTTCGTTTTGCAGAGAACACAGATGAAGTTTGTAACATTCACTTTATGCATCAACTCCGATGGGAAGGATATTTTTACCAGCGCTAGGATCTCAGAAGAGCATAATATATCGGTTTATCGAGTTTGAAGAGCTAAAATGTAGTACAAATTAAAATCTTATGTATTATCAAAGGAATTGGGCTTTGTGCGATCAAATTAAGCTTTCATGAGGGCCAGTAATTCTTTGTTTGCTGTCTATTCCTTGCAGAGTCCAGAATCTCTTAAAAGACAATTATGCAGACAACGGTGGCATTTGGCTTACGATGGATTAATTCAGTTTGTTAAAAACACAGAAGCTCATGAAATGGTTCTGCACTAAGACACACAGGGCTTTAACTCTTTAAGATGGACTTAATTACACTGTTATTTTGGGAAGAGGTCTTCACACTTTGGAAGATAGAATCTGTTGGGCATATGTTTGAGGGACTTTGTTGGTGGCGTTGGTCTTCCTGGTCTCCCGCCCGCTGACAGCTGTCACTCCCCACCTCGGCTGAACATTTTTGGGACAGCGGTCAGTCTAACCCCTCCGCTCCTTGCCAAGTAACCATGGCGACAGGCACGTGGACTTCCCTATCAAGTAACAAGTTAGAGTGGGAGTAGTAGAGGGCGTGTGGGCACATATTGACTGGTGCGGTGGAGAGGGCTGACGGAGCAAGAACAGAGGACACATGTTCATTAAAATCATCCATTCTGGATCTGGAGATTTATTCCTCCCTCCCTTTCTCCCTCCCATTCTCTTTGAAATGCTTGTGTTGCTGGTTTGTGAGTGTGATACTGTACCTCAGTGGGCTGAAGGCAACTTTCTCACACTGCTCTGCCCTTTCCTTTGTCCTTCATTCATTCTCAATCGCTTTGTTAACATCTTTTTTCCTCTCCCCTTTCTTTTTGTCTGTTTTCTCATCTTTTTCGCTGCTCAGTCACTATATTCTCTAAGCAGTGACATCATACAGTACAAGTAGTGAAAGTCATACATACAAGCCAGTTTAATCAGAACACAGAGAATACGATCCAATAGGAGTTATTGTCAAATATTTGCACTTGCAGTTTTGATATTCAATTTATAATTTATTGCTGTTCAGTTCAAGTTTTGAGTCATTATTTTTTTTAAGAAATAATATTTTTTATTCAGCAAGGACACATTAAATTGATCAAAAGTTACAGTAAAGATATTTATAATGTTACATGTTGCAATTTTTTGTATTTATTTAAATAAATGCTGAACTTTCCATTCATGAAAGAATCATGAAAAAGTGATTTTCACAAAAATATATTAAGTGGTATAGCTGTTCTCAACATCGGTAATAATCACAAATGTTTCTTGAGCACATAATTAGCATAGTTGAAAGATTTCTGAAGGATTATGTGACACTGAAGACTGAAGTAAAGACATCACAGGATGAAATTTCATTTGAAAATATATTATAGAAAACAATGAGTTTAAATTGTAGTATTACAGTTTTTAATGCATTTTTGATCAAATAAATGGAGCCTTGGTGAGCATAATAGACAAAATAAACAATGTTCAAAAACATAAAAAATCTTACCAACCCTAAACTTTTGAATAGTAGTGTATTATTCATTTATTTTTTGGTTATGTAGTGTCCAGGGCATTTAAATCCATTTCGGTCTTCTCACTTTCTGTCTACATGTGGCCACACACATGCACATCCACATGCTCTTATACCTGCGCAGCAGTTAAAGGACAAGGCTACATTGTTAAGTCATTCCTGGGGCTGCTGGAATGCAGGTATTAATGCGGAGTGATTAGACACAGCGAGAGAACAAGTGCAGAGAGGAGGGGGGAGAGACAAAAAGGGAAAAAGAAGGACAGGAGGGGCTGGATTGGGGAAAAATTAGGGAGTGGGACAGTCTGAGGTACAGAAAGGGAACATGTTGCAGACGGAGAAGACATTTTTTTTCTGAACTGAGGAGAGGATTCTAAGCAAGTGATAGTCAAACTTCAAATAAATTTTCTACACTTAAATTTTCACCCAAATATGAACATTCTGTCATCATTTATTGATGACCCATGTTGTTCCAAACCTGTACGACTGACTGGAAGACAAAGTAAAAGTAAAAGTGGCCCATGTCACTCATGCGTTATTTCAAATCTTTTGAAGCTGTACAATAGCTTTGTGTGAGAAATGAACTGAATATTGTTATGCACTAAAAATCTTGAATTAATTTACCTGTGCATGTTCATGACAGTTAATGATAAGCAGTGATATCTAATTTGTGAATTAATTACTCAGTGATTTGTTCATGAATCTGAATGGTCGAGTTTTGCACCACTCTTATGATAACTTCACAGTATTTTTGAAAGCTCCATTACCCATAGCTTGCAATTGTAAGTCGTCTTAAAGTCTTCTTTTATGTTCTTCAGTAGAAAAGTCACAGGTTTGGAACGATACGTGGGTGATTAAATGATAACAGAGGATTCATTTTGAGGGGAACTATGCCTGTAAGTTTATGTGTTGACTGTGTGAGACTGTGTGTATGTTGACATTTGACATTGGAGGTGGAAATGTATGTGTGGGGTGCATTTATAGCAAAAAAAAAAGGAGCTTAAGAAAATGGCCTTTTTCATTCCAGAGAAAAATGGAATATAACTGTATTTAAAAATTGGAAGTGGAATGCCTGGGAGGTCCCAGAGTAACGATAGCAGTACTAGCTGGTGATCGGATCTGCCATGGATCTGTGTGTGTGAGAAAGGGAGGACGAGAGCAGGCGGGGGTTGCCTGTTGGTGTTTCTATGATGAGGGCCGCATTGCCAACCAATGTCAGCCGTGCCATCTCTGCTATATGGCCAGGTGGCATCAACCAGCAACATGTCCTGGCATTAACTGCTACACACCCCTTCCAACACACAAGGTGGTGTAATCAATGTCAAAGTCAACCTCCTCTACCCCATGACCTGCCCTCACCCCTCCTAGAATCCCCACCCATCTCTCCATCTGCTTCCTGTATGTGCTGAGCAAATGGGTTGAGGCTCCATCTAATATTTGTGGGTGTCCCATATCAAAACAATTTACCAATTCCAGAAGCTTGCTGCTCAGAAAGCTTTCCTTACCATAGGTCTTAATCAGAATATATGCCACAATTTACATCAAAACTCAATTTTAATGGTATTTAATGGTAATGGCTAATTTAAAGCTGACGTTTGTTACATTGCATTGGTTTCGTCTCATCCGCCATTAGTTGACAAACAGATAATCCTGTTTTATTTTATTTAAATAAATATAATTCTTCCTTGTTCATTTAGTGAAATCTTCTTTGATTTTTTAAAATAGATATTTACTGTAGTTAAAGTTAACAACTCACAGTGGTTGTTTGGTTGAAATGGTCTGATCAAAAATCACCCCCTTTTAATTCATTTCAGAGCAAATGCATGAATATCTATATAAACTGAATATCATTAAAATTATGAAAAATATTGATGTTTTTGTTGATGCTTTTGTTTGTGTCAGATTACATGTGGCATCAGAAAAGTTATTTGATTGGAGCACTATTTAATGAACAAGCAAGATTGTGTGCTCTTTCATCATTTTCTTATCGAGTTCTATCTTCCTCTTCCTCTCTCTTGATCTTTCCATCGTTCTGTATCTGTGAATCATAGTTTAAACTGTTGTGTTGAGCTGTGGATGGAGTGACAGAGAGGGAGAGAGACAGCTGGACACTCATGGCTCCAAAGATCAGCTTACACAAACTCGCTGGCATGTCTGGCTGCAGTCTCCCTCTCTTTCTGTCCCTCATCTCTTTCGTTCCACTTCTCTTATTTGCTCGGACCATTGCTCTGTTTCAGTCAAACAAACTCCCTACACACATGGTGCTATGTGTTACGATAGAGCTGGCGTCTTGTGTTGGTTTATCTGGAGTGGAGCTCAAGTCTGACATCAAACACACAACTAAACAATGAAGTCATGAAAACAGGATGAAACTGCTCTGGGGCAGTAACCATGAGCCCCTGTCTACAAATGGGGAAACATTTTAAAAACATGACTCCTCAAGCCCCTGCCATGTCATTCATTTATAAAGAATGGAGTGGGTTGCACATGGAAAAATGACAGACAGGCAGAAACTGCCCCAACACCCTGCCCCCTTCTCTCCCTCTGCACCCTCTGTTTTTAAGGTGACAGGTGGCTGTTCTCTACTCTCTTCCTTTTCTTCTGTCACTCTGGTCTCTCTTCTTCATACCTGCCTGGACATGGACCATGTCTTCTCCCCTCTCCAGCCTCATAAATCCCCCACCTTCAGCAAACATCCTAAAATCCACACTTTACCCAAGAGTTAGGTCACAACCTGGGGCCGTGCAATCTTCTCCAGGTGTGTTCCCTAAGATGGGAACAAGCCTAAGATTTTAACTTTTTTAGAACTGAAGTTTTAGAACATGCACATGGTAGCTGATATCTGGTCCAAGTTGATTCAAGCTAGTTATTTGCTGGTTGATCAGATAATATATTCCAGAAGACCACCTTAAGTTGGTTTTACCAGCTAAAAGAAGGTTTGTTGCTAAACAGAAGTATAAAATGGTAAAAGCAGATGACAAAATTATTACAAATTTTAACTAAAATGAAAATATAAAAATAAAAGCTAATTCAAAAAATTAATAAATACTTTTTGTATATACATAACACTTAATACTAAAATGAATAGCTTTGACCTGCTAGAAACCAGCTTACCAAAACGCAGCTACTAGTTTAAGATACCTGTAGATTCTCCAGTAGAGTTTTAGTATTGGTAACTTACATGCAGCTTCCGAATATGAGGCCATGGGAGAGGAGTAGGTCACATGCAAACATGGCAGATATAGTACGTCCAAATTACATTCATACTATCCATATTCATACTATATAGAACATACTTTTTTAATGGTCACAAGTTTCAAACCAAATATAGTACCTACTAAAGAATATGCCATTTCAGATGCACCTACACTCTGCCTAAAAGTATGCAGTGCCTTAGAATCAAATATGTTGTCTGAATTTGGCATTATGATCATTAATGTTTTTTTTTTTTAAATGTTGCACATAATAGTATACATTGCGTTTTTCAAGGAAACTGCTCAGAGTACTACTTTAGCATACCATTAGCCTATTAGCCTGCTAGCTTAACCTATACCATACACAAATGTTACATTTTTTACATGTTTTTATGTTATTGTTCAGGCATTACAAACAGCTACCCTCAGAGTCCTCGCCGGATTGTTCATGACACAGTAGCTCTTTAGGGATTTAGTGACAGGTCTAATAGAGCAAAGAAGGACTAGTTTCCATAACTCAATCTTTCCTCTCATTCTGCCACACTCTGTGTACAGCTCCAGTGTTTGTGTGATGTTTAGCAGATAAACTGTGACATGTCTTCTCATGTCAGATGTGTGTGTATCGCTTACCTCACCAGTCAGACAATGAGTCACAGTGCAGAAGAAAGACAGAGATTACATCACGTTCCTTTAATGTTTGTGTTTATCATGTTTTTCAAATAATTCTCATATTTGAGTTCTGCGTCAGACTTCTTTTGCTTTTGAAATTTTATTGTGTTTGCACTTGTGGAAGGTTCTCCATTCTTGATAATTTTTCTGGAAATTAACTTCACTCAGAAGGATTTGCACCGACTGATAGTGTCATGTATTTGCATGCGCTGTCTGCATTGTAGTAGCACTGTTGGGAATTATGCAAATCAGGTAACATGGCACAAGAATTCATCTATCTGATTTTGTGTGTTTTAATTACAAAAGAAATAATGGGACACAGAGGAGGCAGCAGTAGCCTCTGTTCTTTTTTCTTTCTTTCACTCAAGGTTCCAGCTCACTGCTCTCCTCTGCGGTTCTCTCCAACTATCCCACCTCTTAACTCCACATGTTCGAGGTTCTGTCCATCCTGCCAGAACAGTTGAAGCAGAGCAGTCTGTGTTCGAATTCATCCATTTTTTAATAGCTTTTCTCCTCAATGTTTTCCTTTTACAATTAGATCTCTCTCCCACTATTGCTAGAAGCTGTCATTTTAACATGGGTTCATTACACAAAGACTTTCAAGGGGGTTTGCTCTGGGGGTTGGAGCCAGGGCTGACGTTTCGGATGGCTGCCCCAAACATAAAAACGACTTGTTTTCTCTGTTTTAGCTTTTACTTCTGAACAGTCTGCATATTTACGTTTATATTCACTTAAAATGGGGTCTGTGATCTTACTTTTTCATGACATAAAAATCAATTTAATTTAAGATTGGGTTTAAAGATGGGTTTTTTTCCATCCAGACTAGATTTTTGCACTACATGACTTTAAAACCTTTGGTTTTTGACTTCCACTGGGGGGATTTAAGCTTTATTTCCTTGAACCAGACCACCAAAATGGGAAAATTCTCGCTCTCTCGCTCTCTTGCTCTTTCTCATTCACTTCCTCTCTACCTGTCCAACTGAAATTCTGATTAAGCGATAATTTGTCACCTGCTGGCCTAATGATTTTATATATATATATATAGTGGCGTGCGGTGAGTTTTAAAATGAGGCAGTTATATACTGTATACTGTGTGTGTATGTATATATATATATATATATATAGTTCATGTCCTTGTTACACTTAATGTTTACACTAAGTGCAAATAGCTATAGATTCTATTTACACCTAGCAGGAATTTCTGCTATTTATACTACTTATTACAGATAGTGGCAATTATCTGCACCTTGTAGTACATTATAAAACAGTATGCAATAATAACAATAACAACAACGTGATATCTGATTTGAAAAAGTAGAAAAAAAAGTTCGTCAAAACGACTTCAACACATACTTTACCATCTGTGCCACTAGAGCTGTTATTAGAGGATAGTCTTTTGTAATGCTTTGTAATCACATGTTGATGGGCGCAGTTAGTGTAAGCCTCTGCCAACAGGGCGGGCTATTTGCATTCATTCTTTATTAGTGAACTTATGTTCAGCTGTTCTTTTTAATAGTCAACTTATTTCCGGGTCATCGTCATAAAAGCCCTGTAAACTTTGTCACAGGCACGAAGATACATCTTTCATCTTTATCAAGCTGAATGCTCACTAAAAACTGACAGTCATCACGTTTTCAAGTAATTTCATGTTTCATTTTGATGTGAAACAAAGCAGTGATATCTAAGCAGGAGAGTTAGTTACTTACTTTATAATTAGTCAATAACGCCATCATTTTCTTGATTCAGGCCGAGAGCTCGCACGAAAACAAGAGGCGGGATTTATCACACGAACCAATCACATCCAGTAATAACCAATCATATCCAATTATAGTGACTTTCCCCCATTCTTTTCACGCGTTAGGGTCTCTGTAGAAAGTCTATGGACTGAAGGGAGGCAATTCTCCGGCTGTAACTTTACCTGCGGGTGTCGCTGTTGGACAGTGTTACTTTATAAAAACGAGTGACTTTTAGACTTTTAATGTCATATTTAGTCATATTTGCGTTGTTTTATTTTTGCAATATAACAAAGAGTGAAAAATTTAAGGGGGTCTGAATACTTTCCGTACCCACTGTATATATATATATTAGCAGACCATGAACTCCCGGCCTGTTTCTTCCCCTCTGTCCTCCGTCCTCTTCACACCCGTATTTATAAGTCTGTTTTGTGGGCATATGCATTATCACCAGTTCTATCGAGCTTTATTATATCTGTTTTTGTGTTGGTGTCTTTGAGGCAGTGATGAATTAGTATTCCAGGTAACCTTGAAAGTCAGACATCTGATTATTGTTCTGTCCTTGTCTGTCTTTGTCTTTGGAATGAGCTAGGGCTGTCAAAATGGCTGAAAAACTAAATTCGAATTTTGTACTTAAATATTATCAAAATTTGAATTATATTTGCATTTAAAATGCATAATTTCAGTGAGGGTGAAGAAAAACGTTTGGCTTCTCTTCTGAGGCCACAAGAGGGCGCATCGAGAAAAATATTACTAATGTATGTTTATTCAAAGCATAAGATAACAGGACTATCTGTGAAAAAAATGCACAATGTTTAAAATAATGTTTATAAACCAATTATAATTAAGTTGCTTAAACAACTATAAACAAAACAGCATCATGTAATGCAACGTTTTTGCATTCGAATGTGGATTTTGATTTTAAATTCGACGAATATTCGAAATGTGATTTTTTTTTTTTGACAGCCCTAGTATGAGCAGACAAGACATGTACATTTCAGTATTACATGCCACTCTGGAATAGACCTTACTCAGGGTAGCGCAAAAACAAGGTTGTGAGGTAAAAAAATACAGTGTTCAATGGACTGTTTGTTCAGCTGATGAAATGTCTTTCTGAAAATAAACTCCAAAAAACAGTTTTGATAATTGTGAGTTGTGAAAATTATATGAGCTAGGACCTTTATATAGTATAGTGCATTGCATTTTAAAGACTGTAAGCCTTGTTTTCATCCACGTAAAATTCAGCATGGTGTCTAAACTGACTAAAGTCTATACTTGATTCTGATTGGCCAATCGCAGCATTCTACCATCAAATATTTGTATATTTTGGTGTAAAACATTTGTACATTTGACCATTGTACTTGACAACCAATTCTCTACGCTGTGCTTTTATATTTAATCTCAATATTAAATCAAAGGGAAGGAAGCTAAATCCAGGAGTTCACCATGTTTTCAGCAGGTAGTGGAATGTGTGAGTCAGATCTAAAGATCTGAAAGTCAAATATGGAGATGAAGTTGTGTTTACTGACGACAGCAGTACTGGAAGGCGGCATGAGCAACAAGCAGCATCCCAGAAACAGAGGAACCTCTTCGTATTATCATAAAAAGATAATAATACGTACATCCGATCCTCATATTCCATCCACAGCCTTAAGGAACCCCTGTCTGCACATCCGACGTTGAGTGACAGATTTTAAACAACCATGAGAGAGAAGGTGATTTATCTCAGTCTGGGATGGTGTCATGGATTCCATGTGTGGTCCTCAGCAGGATGTTTTTATTCAACCTCCCTTCACTTTTTTTGTGTGTCTGTGTACTGACGCTCTATTTTCATTTCCATGTTTGTGTTTACAGACTTTTAATTAAAAGCTCATTAATTAAAATGCTCTATCCCTGACACTCTCCACTTCCCCCTCGTTCTATCTCTCATCTCTCTAGTTACTGGCTCCTGCAGGTTGAGACGTGTTATGTCTGTAATGCAGATAAGGGTGATTCTGCAGTTCACATTGCAGATCCCAATCTGTACCGCAGCTCGCCCAGGTTGGGCTCTGCTCTGTTGTTAAACATTTACAAAGACGTTCACTAAAAATTCACTAAAATTTAGGTGTTTTACTGCTGATTTTGGAAGGAAAATCTTTGGAATTCCATGGAATGGATTTAAATGCTGTGGCTGAGAGGACCACAGTTGTATTGGTAGCGGAAATCCTATTCAGCCAAAATATATAAGAAATAAACACGCAAGTGGTTGTGCGATGCTCAGAGCTTATGATGAGTGTTCAAAGTCTGGGGAAATCTGTGTGACTTCCTGTGGAGTCCTGCAGGCACTGCTTCCAAGTGGGTCATAATAGTATCTTACTATTCATTAACTGTTACATCTTTCATCTCTCACAGATTTTATAGATCACTCATTACTTTGTCCCATGATACACTGCTCTTCTATGTGCTTCTATGTTACTAATTTGAACTAGTTTTATGAGACTGTTTTTCTCGTCCTAAATATTCAAGTCAACATTAAATATTGTTCAGCACTTTTTTTTTTTTTTTACAATCGAACATTTTTCAGAGTGAGATCTTGTTTTATTATTATTTTTTTTGTTTTATTATGTTTTATTCTTTAAAAATAGCATTTTTTAAATAATATTGAAATGTTTTACATTTATAAAAATATAAATGTATATAGTATATACATTTATATTTTTATAAATGTAAAAATATAAATGTATATAGTTATTTAACATTGTTTACACACACACACACACACACACACACACACATATA
The DNA here is from genome assembly GCF_001515645.1 of Sinocyclocheilus grahami. Taxonomy (NCBI): domain Eukaryota; kingdom Metazoa; phylum Chordata; class Actinopteri; order Cypriniformes; family Cyprinidae; genus Sinocyclocheilus; species Sinocyclocheilus grahami. The sequence continues at coordinate 2,241,228 of NW_015505219.1, read as the reverse complement.
TATATATATATATATATATA
>NW_015505219.1:2237307-2240992 GCF_001515645.1 Sinocyclocheilus grahami | reverse complement strand
GTGTGTGTGTGTGTGTGTGTGTGTGTTTGTAACCTTGCTTGTAACCTTGTTGACATTCCATTGTTGTCCTCTCCACCCTTCAGGGCTTTTCCCAGCGGATTAAAAAGAGGAAGCATTTATTTTTTTCTGATTTCTTATGTATGTATAGATATAGCTGAACTGACAGGGATGGAAAGGGCATTGTGTTGGTTGAGTGTAAGTGTTTTAACAGACTGATAGATGCCAGGTGTCTCATAATTGGACAGATTAGCTTTGATTGTTCAGGGGAAATGCTTTGGAGGGCTACTCTTGTGTCTGCACTGAGTGCACTCGTCTGTCCTATTGGTTTATCTGTGTCTCAGTGCTATAGTCCTATCAGTTAACATCAGTTTGCATGGAATTCAAACATCTATACATATATGTATGTAGTTTGTGGAATGCTGCTGCTCACATGACGCAGAACACAGAAATGACGCAGGCATTGAAAGCATAATACAAACAGACATCCTAGTTCAGCTAATGCAAAAACACTGCACAGTAACGTGATCACATGTTTGTATTTAACATGTGAGTTCGCTATCTCATGTGTGTGCATTACAGTTTAGGCAAGATGTTAAACTGAGATGCCTTTCTGGCGCTCAACAGTTGTTGAGTAGTTTTTGTGTTATGTTGTTACATGAGTGGAGTGTTTTGACAATTTCCCATTCTGTAATCAGTTCACTTTAACGCCACTCCAGGTTTTTCATTTCCTCTTTCTCTCTTGCTTTGCGTTTGTTCCTCTGTAAAGTTTTTCAGTATAGTTTTTTTGTTTTATCAAATATCATAGGCACAAGACGTATTATCTAAAATCATGTTTGTGCAATTTCCGTACATTTGCAAGACAGATTTATTATTATAGTGATGAAACTGCTCCATTAACGCTGCTTAACCTGTAGTGAATTTTTGCTGATGTGCAATTCCATTATAAGCTGTGGTGATGGAGAGGTTTCGAAACAATTTTAGAGTGAGAGACAACAGACATCTACATTTATTACATCGCACTCTGGAACCCTTCATTCTGATTAGTCAGTTGCATACTCATATTTTGTGTAAGTTTATGTGTATATTTGGTAAGTCATCTAATTCACAACATTATGAACTGTCAGTCATTATTACTCTGAATTTCAAAAGAAACACTCTAGGCAAAATTGCGCAAATCTGCTTCCACTCCACACCGTTCACATGCTCTCTTGCTAATATTTTGCATAATTGAGTTCAGTTCCCAACAAATTGAATTTCCTGCTGAAATGACTGAAGGTCTGCAAGTGCCCCTCTGCATCTGTGTGTGTGGTTGTGTGTTTTAGCGTCCTCTGTGCAAGACCCTTTGTTTTAATCTATCAAAGTGGCTCACAAGACCTTGACAGTTTTGCACAGAGAGGATGGGAAGAAAGACAGAAAGTACAGGAAAATGTGAATCTGTGCAGTAATTGCACAGGAGAGAAGAAGTGGAATCATTAAAGGTAGAGTGCGCTGCGCTAACAGGGATAAGATGGATTAGCCGGCCATGAGCTGCATCGATCCCTCTGTCATACTCGCTGACTTGTTTACACGCTCGATGCCCTGAGTTACAGAGGTAGACGCGCCTGTAAGACTGTGACTTGTTACCCTCCGCTTACTCACGGTCATTCAAGCTCTATAAAGCTAATCCGCTCTAATAGGGAAAAGAGAGAAAGCGAAACAGAGGGCTTGGTATAGTAGTGAAGGAGAGCAAGCAAAATGGGATAAAATGGAAGAGTGGTTTCATACTAGAGGCTTAGCGCTGTGGTTTTGTTTTGAGACACTGATAACCTGTACAGACAGACCCGGGTGATGATGACGTGTCATGTTTTGTCCCGCCAGTCTAAACCCAGCCATAATCATTTATAAATCCCCTCCAAAACACTGAAATACACTTATAAAAATCACCCGGGAAAGGAGAATGGCAAGGACACTTGCAATAAAGTGCAATAGTACTGTATTACCATGTTTTTTAAAAACAGTGGTACCATAGTAATACCATGGTATTCTTTAAGTACCTTACACATTATATTCTTTAAGTACCTTATATAGTATATTATATGTACATATATAAACAAATAGTATAGTAATATACCAGTTTGGCCTACCTGTTGTAGTTATGTGTTTCTTGACGCACTCTGTTGTCTCTTTCTTCTCACATAACCAAATAATTAAAAATTATATATCAAGTATAAGTATTGTATATAACATAACATATTATAATTAATATACATATTATAATAATTAAAAATTATTTATATTATATTATATTATATTATTATTGGCCGATAAGGCAATCATGTTATGTTACTGAACAATAACCAATATATTGGTCGATATTATAAATCTAGTCTTGCCTATCTTTTTAAATATAAAAGTTTGTGGACTTTGTTGGACTTTTAAGTGACCCAACAGAGTACCAAACACGTAACTCATATTTAATTTATTCTTATTTACATGTATAGACATGTCAACTTTTTAAAGTGAAGAGAAAATGTTTATTTTGCTATCCTAAATCCATAATTATATGGTTTAAAATGTTGTATATACATTTTAAAGGAATGCATTTAGCATTCCTTTTCCTTGCTTTTCGTGATCCTATGAAAACAAACCTTTTCAGACTTGAAATCAGGCATCAAAACATTGTAATATACAGCATAAATGTTTTGATACTATTTGTAATCTATATTAAAAAATCATATATTTTCTCCTTTAAAGGGGTCATATGATGTGATTTCAATTTTTCATTTCTCTTTGGAGTGTTACAAGCTCTTGGTGCATAAAGAAGATCTGTAAAGTTGCAAAGACTAAAGTCTCAAATCCAAAGAGATATTCTTTATAAAAGTTAAGAGTCAACCACGCCTACCTAAAACGGCTCGTTCTAACACACCCCCACATGTCTGCGTCACGATGTGGGAAGATTTGCATAATGCCACCCAAATGTTCACGCAAAGAAAGAAGGCGTAACTTCTATTCTCGCTGTAGTATTGTACAACTGAAGGCGCTGTGTGTTTCATTGTGAAAGTGAAACTACTTTGTTTGGCCTTCCAAAAGAGGACGATATCCGCTTCGTCATGCCTGGAGCTGATCCGTGCTGGTCGCTGAGGAAATACATCAACGTCGCGCTGTGGATCACCGGATCGGCTTTCACCGTGGACGAAGGGGAGTCCAGTCTGGGGTCGCCACATGTGGTTGCCGCAAGCCCGCCCGCCGCCGCCGCTCACTCAAGCCGGCCTCCGCTCACGCTAGCCAGCCGTGTGTGACGCTGTGTTTCGTTGTGAAAGCAAAACTACTTTGTTTAGCCTTCCAAAAGAGGACACGACTAGAAATCAGTGGTTAAGTTGTATTTACAACACTCTTCCAGAACAGTTCAACCCAAATATTCTGATGTGTCCAGCGCATTTTATGGAGGACTGTTTCCTGATCCTGGTGGAGTAGACTACAATGCCGGCTGTTCTGACTCACAGACTGTAAGTACGTTTTTATATTTAAAGAATTTGCCACTGACGATTCAAACGCGAGTTTTGAGCAGAGTAGTGTAGCGTTTGTAGTTGGTCATTTCTCCAATCACAAATGCAGTGCAACACGTAAAAAGACAGTACAAGTCATTATAATCCGTAATTATGTCCCCACTGGATGCAACAAATGCCTCGTTTATAATGGCTTTTAA
>NW_015505219.1:2233390-2235892 GCF_001515645.1 Sinocyclocheilus grahami | reverse complement strand
GATGTGGAAAATAATGTGTTTTTTAACCTTAAACCGCATAAACACATTTCATTACACCAAATACACAAAATAATGTTCTTTTTAGCAACCTCATATGACCCCTTTAAGTATTGGCCCTATCAGAACAATGGCATTTAAAAAAATATGATTCTGATATGGTCCCCAAAATATTGTGCATTCCTACTGAAGTCCCTTAGTCAGATAGTAGATAGTATAATGTATTATGGTACCACCACAGTGTACCTTTTTTGTAAAGAGACAGATCTGCAACAGAAGAGTGAGCGAAACAGTGGAGAGGAAAGATAAAAATATGTGTAGAAAGTGTGTGTAATGTGTGTGATTCTGACCTTTAGCCCTCAGTCTGCTGTTAGCACTGTCAACATTGTAAACAAACTCACTTTATACCGGAGACAGGCTCAGAGAAAAAAAATAAATAGGAGAGAGGCAGAAGCAGCGGGAAGAAGAGAAAATCTGGAGGGAGAGACGTGAGGCAGAGAAAAAGTGAAGAGAGAGAGATTGGAGCGGAGGGGAAAGGGGGAGAGCAAGGCAGGTGCAGGACTGACTGTAATAGCATTGTGCTGGAAACAGCAGGACACAAGCAAACCCTGACCTGCTCTTCTACTCCTCTCGCTCTGGCCTTCACCCCCTTATCAGCCCTCTCCTACCTTCTTCCACTCCTACTCTTTAAACTCTCTCTCAGATTCTGCTCTATTCCATCAGAGATGACATTTTATATGGCCCAGTGCATCTCGCTATCTTTTCTTGACACACACACACAGGCTGCGGTCCCTACAGCGGCGGGGCCTCCGGTAAATTGACCTCATAAGATCGCCCTGGTGTTTTCTCGGGACCGGTTTGACAAGATGACTCCTTATTCTACTTCGCCATGGAGACGTGCAATGTTACGATAACACTCTTCTTTAATCCTATAGGATTAACAGCGTATCATTTGATTAAATTTTCGCTCATGGGTGAAGCTGTTAATATACACATTGCAGATGTAATTATGCATAGTCATTCGACGTTTATCGCTCGGGCCACAACAGATGCTCATTTTCTTATATGCTGCCCTCATTTCCTTCTCTTCTCATACTCACCACCCAGTGCATCTCGCTATCTTTTCTTGACACACACACACAGGCTGCGGTCCCTACAGCGGCGGGGCCTCCGGTAAATTGACCTCATAAGATCGCCCTGGTGTTTTCTCGGGACCGGTTTGACAAGATGACTCCTTATTCTACTTCGCCATGGAGACGTGCAATGTTACGATAACACTCTTCTTTAATCCTATAGGATTAACACCGTATCATTTGATTAAATTTTCGCTCATGGGTGAAGCTGTTAATATACACATTGCAGATGTAATTATGCATAGTCATTCGACGTTTATCGCTCGGGCCACAACAGATGCTCATTTTCTTATATGCTGCCCTCATTTCCTTCTCTTCTCATACTCACCAACCTGAATTCGGGAAAGGAAAACTACACTAGTTTATCTATATGCTGGTTGACAGAAAAGCAGGCCCGAGGATGTACAGTCAAACATCAGCAGCCTCAGGGATTGGAGTCACTCTCTCTCCCTCCCTGTTCCTCTCCACTGCCAAGCCGAAGCTCATTAGAGGAAAAGGGATTCCTGACTAAATAGAATGGGGCTCCTGCCAGACTGGGTGAAAGATGAGGGAGAGAGGGAAAGTGTGTAGAAATGAGGACAAATTATTAATTAAAATTATCGTCACTTTTAATAAACTTTTTTTTTTTTGCTGCATGGGTTATCTTAAAGGGGTCATATGATGCTTTTTTAAAGATCATTATTTTGTGTATTTGGTGTAACAGAATATGTTGACCATAGGCGTAGCTTGACATTTGAGTTTGGGGAGGCCAAACCGAACCGGTGGATTTGGTTTTAAACACATTTTAGTTTTGCTATAGTAAATCTACATATTCACATTCACATAGAGCAGTGGCAAGTGCGTGAGGTTGTCATGGTAACCACATACATTGCCCACGAATTACAGCTGCGCTTCTATTTTGCCACACTAAACTTAGCAATAAACACGTTTAAAATGCACAATAAACATGTCTGTCAAAACTATCTCAAATGAGGCTTTTATTAAGCAAATCAAGGAGTGAATTACTCATCCACTGTTTTTAAAACAGACATTTGTTGGGCTTGATTCAAGTTAATGCACAATGAGGCGCACACTTTTTATTTAGTCTTATTGAATAGACGATAAACAGTTTATATTCTAAAATCTATTTAAAGGTTGTGTTCTGTGAAAATTAAATAACATTTGGATGTAAATGTTCGGCATAAAAGTAGTGTGCGGCTAAACCGGCTGCATCCTGTGGATCACCTTTATCTTATTGTCCGGGTCTGGAATAATTAAGCACGGCATTAATATCTTCATCTGAGTTTTTCGTTGTCTCCAGATTTCTCTGCAGTTCGTGTATGTTGTTACAAACGCGGAACATCATTTTATTCCACACAACAGGCAAGCATTA
>NW_015505219.1:2222965-2233033 GCF_001515645.1 Sinocyclocheilus grahami | reverse complement strand
AAGTTGGAACACACACACACACACATTTTAGAAAACACTTGTGTAACCAATCCAAAATAAAACAAAAAAACATACACACACACACACACACATATATATATATATTAGGGCTGGAATCAGCTTGTAACACTCCAAAGAGAAAGGAAAACTTGAAATCACATCATATGACCCGTTTAACCAATCCAAAATAAAACAAAAAAACATACACACACACACACACACATATATATATATATTAGGGCTGGTAATTAGATTAATTAATAATGGTGAAAAATAACGCGTTATAATTATTAACGCATGTAACGCACTTGCCCCGCCCCAGACCTATGTAGGTCATCTGACATTTCATACAGTTGATTGATGACAAATTTGAGGCAGGGCAACAACTCACTACATGATGGAGCATAGAGAACGTAGTTAGAATGTCCCTAAAATCCAAGATATGGGGCAAAAATGCCCCTGTTTGAGTTTTTGTCTCTGATATTTACATCATACAGGCTAGTTAAGCAATATCACAACGAGCAATAGGCTAAGTGCAATATCACACGAGTGCAAATGTGATACTGATCTTATACAACAGTTCAATGAATAAGACCGATAGGTGTATGACATTAAAGTACTGCGAGAGCGATTCAAAAGCATAAGGAGCCATCTGCTCTCTATAGCTCTTGCGGTACTTTGATGTCACACACCGATCGATCTGATGGTGACGATCCGCTTCAAGTCGAACAAGCCTAATGATTCAATGGACCATTCATAAAGAAACATTAGGCTTGTTTGAGATGCACCTTGCCTTTCCTGAAATGAAGGCGAGAGTAGGCGGCTGCAGTAAGGGGAGGAGTGAAATAAGCTTGGGCAAGACGGACAGTTCTGACCTCTAGAAGTGAACAGATACCTACGAGATCAAAGGCAGATATTGCGTTATTCTCACTTACATGCTGTGTTGCTAATAAACATGATATAATTTCAGTTCTGTTGCTTTTATATGAAAATAAATATGATGAACATGACACTCAGAGTGCTTGCTATTTAATTCCATACGAAAGGTGTATTTATCATCCATTTTTACTTTAATACAAACATGTACTTTAGATTTTTATAGAAATATGACAACAATCAGATTATCTCACACAGAGATCGCGCTGTCATAGTGTTTGGGAACATTCATGCATAATTTAAATACATAATCATATGAAATCAGATAAAAATAAAACATTTTAGAAGAGAACCGCAGCATCACAGTTGTCTGAACCAATGAGCATCAATCTGTGACGTCAGTCAGTCGTTTCCCATCATGCTTTTGATCAGCGCAGTCGGTGGAGAGCAACTGCGCTCGACTGCACAATCCTACACAGCCGCCTCGCCGTCGCAAGAGTTTTTTTGCACACGTCAGCATGATATCAGAGCAAGTCGGACATAACTCGGACACTTTTCTAACCGGCATGCATCTCGCGGTGATCACCGGTGATCGATTCTGTGCAGAATTTGCTCATCTCAAACAAGCCTATTTACTTCACTCCTGAATGAATCAGCCATTTGGATGAATCAAATGAATGAATAAATGACTCGATGACTTAATCATTAAGACATTTACCACCACCTGGCAGTTTTAGTTTATTATTTAGAGTATCATTTCATTAAAGAAATAATTTCATATTTCCATAGCAATAATAATAATAAAATTAATAAAATAAATTATTAAAGGTATAGTTTACCCACCCAAAAATGACAATTGTGTCATCATTTACTCACCCTCATGGTCCAAAAGAGTATATGTAATAAATTTTATCAAACAAAATATTTCTTGCTGAAGCTACTTTTTGTAATGACTGTTTTGGGAGTCATTTCTCAGCCAGATTTGATGTGCGATTAATTTGCGATTAATTAATCACCACATCATGTAATTAATTAGATAAAAATTGTAATCGCTTACCAGCCCTGATATATATATATATATACAAGGATGGGCAGTATTTTATAAGCTATATATAATGTATTTATATGAATATATAAAAATGTATTGTTATACTATGGTTATGGTTAGACGGTTATGATTTTACACTGTAAACCCTGGTTAATGTTTGTATTTGCATATTTATGTTTTTAATATAGATTTTAATAGCAATATGTTTTATTAACATTGATTGGTCGAATACAGCATGCAATAAGCATATAACCTGTTTTAATATCTGCTCCTCCTTTTGTAAAATGTCATCCTCCCAGTTAATATGTTTGACATTTTTTACAGGTTTCCTCCGATGCTGAAACTAAACAGCGCACAAAAGTTTCTGTGACTGTACAGACCTCATGAATATTTAATGAGGCAGGCATTGTATCATTTATGATTGGCTGTCTAACACTTTAGCGCCATTGTTTCACACTGTACAGTTTTGGTAGAGCAATTCAGCAGAGCTTCATATCCTAGAGTTAGAAATGGTGACAACCCCCTTTCAAAACAACATGTGGTATGCTGCATAATCATCTCCATATCTTTAATTTGACTGATAAACGTTTCTTACCCTAATTTAGATTCATTTTCAGTTCTTCTCTATTATAAAAGAAGAAGAGTAAAATGATTCATGTGGGCTGAAGTTTGCAGTTCTGTTTGTAGAATCCTGTTACTTCCTCAGTTTACAGTAAAGCTAATAAAACATTTTTTGGACAGTGGGTATTGAAAAGAATCAGCCCCCTTTAAAATAATCACATTTTGTTGCTTTGCTGCCTGAAATGAAGACCGACACAGTTTTTGTTTTATCCAGCTGTATTTACTCAGTGCAACTTATAACATCCAAAGGAAAGATATAACACCAACATGTTACAAAAAAAAAAAACAGAATCAATGAGTTAGAAAATGGATCACCCCCTTGTGTCAGTATTTTGTTGAACCACCTTTTGCTTTAATTGCAGCCTTTAGTTTGTTGGGATATCTCTCTCCTAACTTTGCACATCTAGACTTGTGCAGTATTAGCCCACTCTTCTTTGCAGAACTGCTCAAGTTCAGTTAAATTTGATGGTGACCATTTGTGGACTGCAGTTTTCAAGTCATTCAACAGATTTTGACTGCCTTGCCACCCATATTTAATTGTTTGCTTCAGTTGCACTACCAAGGATTGAAATGATCTAGGAAAGCTCTTTTCATGCTGAGCTAGTCAAAATGACTACAGCTGATCACAGTTAAAAGGAAAATGGCTTTGTGTGCCATTGAAAAGGTGATTAGCTATACCTGACTGAGTTTACAAGTCATTTTTAGGAGGGGGTGATCCTTTTCCAACTCAGGCCTAGTTCACACATACACTGGTATTAAAAAAAATAAAAAAATAATCTCATCCACATGAAAATGCAAAAACACACTATGAAGCGCTGTCAAGAGCATGCCAAACCAACAGGTGGCAATATAACCCTAACCGTAAAGCCATGTTGGCCAATCAGAAGCCTGAAATAAAGGTTATTACCGGCGCACACTCCAACTTCTCAAGCCAAAATCTCTGGTTTCATTGGCTATCTTCACCCTGGCAGGAGTTTTCAAAAAGGTTTGGTTTCAGTGACTTGATACTGTGTTTGCGTGTGGACGAACTGCCAAACCGCATAGAAAATCTGTGGTTTTGAAAATACCCATGTTCGTGTGGACAGAAGCTCATTGACTCACTGATCAGTTTTTTTTTTATTCTTTTCTGACATGTTGGTGTTATATCTTTCACTTGGGTGTTATAAGTTGCACTGAGTAAATACAGCTGGATGAAACAAAAACTGTGTCCATCTTCATTTCAGGCTGCAAAGCAACAAAATGTGATCATTTTAAAGGGGGCTGATTCTTTTTTGTGTGCCAGCCACCCCGCCATTCCCCCAATAGCCCCTTCAAAAGTCACCCGCACCATTGTCCAGTTAATAAAGCACCTGAGTGTGAGAAATGTGGAGCTTACGGAGGGAAGGAGGGCGAAAGAAAGAGGGAAAGAGCAGACAAAAGGAGAAGTGTTAAGTGAAGTCAGGAGACTAGAATTAAAGCTGATATGGGCAGCAGAGGTCTGGAGGAGGGGACTTGTTTTTGTGTGTGGCCTGGTTGAAAGTCCTTCGTTTGAACTTGATAAGTTCATAATGACCTGTAAGAAAACAAGGAAAGAGGAACTAGTAGAAAATGACATGTTTTAATATCTCAAATGTTTCACCAAGGCATGGAGATTTAAAGGTCAAGCATTGTTAATGATAAGTAATTTTAATAAATCAAATAGTTAATAATAAAGAAAAATAATAATTTTTTAAATTAATTATTTCACCTTATGAAAGGATTTCAGGAGAAACAACAAGAGATAAAGTTGATAATTCAGTGAGAGATAATTGCCATATATATCTGGAACCTATTTGCAGTGTTACATTTGTTTTCATTCCTCAGTAACATATTTCCTGCTGGAACAAAGCTCTGTTGATTTGATCTCATTTGAGCCAGGATAACTCCTTTTCCTTCTGGTTATCTACACCCTTAACACACCACTGTGTCTGCTCAATATTTATAAATGCAACTTACTATTATCCCTCAGAGAAAAGCATGCTGCACAGAGGGAATGCTGGGAAAGAGAGAGAGAGAGATGGAGTGGAGAATTGGCTCTGGATGGATAGAGGGAGCGAAAGAGAGTGAGGGGGCAGCGCTGGCTGTCCTAACCCTTTTAGTGAGATTAACTCGAGCCATAATGTTTCTCTCACATGGCCCTACTATTTATCTTCTGACTCAGCTCTCTCTCTCCCTTTTTTTCTTATCCTTCTATCTCAATAATGAGTTTCGGTGGTACGGAAGAGCCTGCATTGTGGATGCGGCAGCTGTAGCATTAAAACACACCAGCAGTGTGGTGGCTCTTGTACAGTAACTGTCAGCGCTAATACACCCCCCACACAAACCCTTCATCCACTCCCACCCCGCTGCTGTCAATCAGGTTATTTGTTTTTTTGCAGCCTGCTTCCATTTTCAGTTTTTATTCCATGTCTTTCTCTCTCAAAGCTCTCCTATTTAATTCACTTCATTTTAGATGTCCATTACTAGCTGTTCCACTATTAACTGTCATCTAGCCCGACTGATTGCGCTACCAAACAATGCATATATCCGGCTCCTGCTTTAGATGCTCAATTTTTGCTGAAATAAATGGGGGGGAGTGCAGACAAGCACTCAGTGGGAGCGTTTAGACTCCTTCCATTTAGACATCTCTCTTTCTTTTTATATTCCCCCATTTGCATCCATCCATCTTTGGGTTTTTTGTACTCTCTGCTCAAATGTAACCGCCCAACCCCCAACGATTACCCCATTTCCCTCCACAAATTTCTTTCTCACATTCGGCTTCGCTCTGGGAACTGGAGTTAGAAATATGGGGCTGTAATTGCACCGCCTGGGGGCCAGTGAGGTGATGTGAGAGTTGTCCCTCAGCATTAAATATTAACTCTTATTTTCATCCCTACTTCTTTACTGACTTGTCCTAATAAGAATCCAATCTCTTCATTTTCGTCAATGTCATGTGAGTTTCCTTAGAGATGATTTCAAATCGAGTTTCCCCAAACAAGTCATTTGAAACTTTTGAAATGGGCCCTAAGATTGTGCTCCATCCCTTCTTGTTGACCACATAAGGAACTATGATCGAATTTATATGACATACGTCATATATATTGATAGAATTTGTGTCATTGTGGCAAACAGATATGCTTCTGTATGCTCATTTATTGGTCTGTGTGACTTTCTGGCTTCTGGCTTCTGGCTTCAGGCTTTTCCTGCTTCTTTGGCTCTTCGGGTACTGATTCTCCCATTGTCTCTTGTGGTGAAGCACACTAATAAGTGTGTTCTGTTTAATTTTTGCTCTTCCATCAGTTGGGGTGGTGACCCTCTCTATATATAATTAAAACTCTTTTAAAGGAAACTATTATCAGTCCAGTCTTATGCAAGTGTACACCATTTAGATGACTTCACAAAAAACACAATTTATTTTTAAATTAGCACTAAACTACTGAATGCACTTTTAATTCAGAAATACATCAGTTAAAAGAAGTCAAATGTGTTGCAAACAGCAATTCACAGCAATTTTAACCAAGAAAAGGAAGAGGAATGGGAGGAGATAATCCACAGGATATCCTTAAAATGTTGAAGAAACTACTGGCCAGTTTTCCATATAATGAAAATTTCAAGCTAAAAAAAACGTTAGTTAATTTTTTATTTTTAATAATTTATTTAAGTTTTATTTTAGAATTATTCATGTACTATTAGGTGTTTATTAATACTAATAAATATCTTTATATTTTCATTATGTTTTAGTTTTTGGATATATTTATTTAGCTTTATTTGATTTCAGTTTGAATGATTTTAGTATATTAATACTTATTTCAGTTAGTTGTCAAAGCAACATTTCTCATTTTGATTTAGGTTTAAGTTTTCATCTAAGACTTTTAATACTCATTTTGTGTTAAATTCTTCTAATTGTTATGAATACATAAAATAACTCAAAATACTGGAATGGTAAGTCTTGACATCTGCTGTTAGCATCCGCAGTAGTGCATGTCATCCAGCTACTGATATTCCCACTTCATTCCCACTCACTGTTGTATCCCCCCGGCAGTCCTGCTGCCCTGTTGCCATAGTAATAATGTTCAGCACAACATCATCACTGAAAATTACAGCCCTCCATTAAAATCAGCAAGGTTAAAACTTTTTCTGTTTGTGTACATGCATGTGGGCGGTTGTTTTCTCATGAATATTCATGCATGGTTTAATATGTTTCTGTATTTCATTTAAATATAAGCATCTGTCTGCTTGGGTCAGTATCCAGAAGCCATACTTGAGGTATTTTTTTTTAATTTTATTTAAAACTTCTTAAAGAGGTTAAAGTTACGTATGGCAATTAAAATGATATGGGTAAAAGTATACATCTGCTTTTATAAGCAATTATTTATGAAGTTTAAAGTTAAACCAGAGCTTATTAGAGAATTTTAAAGCAGAAATGGGAGTACATTTAGATAGATTTATGCGAGAAAAAAAAACGTACCAGTGGGATACGGAAAAAAGTTTGTTTAATTCATAATAAATTCTCAGAACTTTTCTCTGAAAAGTTGAAGGTAATGTCTTATGCAGTTTTGCTTCTCAAGTGAACTGATCCTTTTGTAACAATTTTTTAAATATATTTTCACCAGAAAAAAAGTGAATATACGGATTCAAAAAAGTTATATTTTGATTTGATTTTATACTAAATCTTTTCATGTGCATAAAATCACGACTGCTCTCAAGGGTTGATTTCAGCCTGGTGTTGTTTGCGTTCTCTGGTTGTGTAAATGGCAGAAGCAGAGGCCGTTTTTATACAGAAACTTTGGATTTAATGAAACTGCTCAGCTGTGCTGACCTACTGTCACAAGCAGTTAGACAGACAACTTCATCCATTCAGTCTCTTCTGAACAGGTAGGTTATTTTGAGGACTGGCAATAATAAAAGTTGTCGAAATAAAATGAAAGGCGTAAAAGGTCAAGATTTATTTAGAAAATAGAAGTAAACTGAAAGTGGCCAAGCAGATATAGAAAAACTGTAGCAGAGTGAAGACATTTTGAAAGCAGTGTTAGGACAGATTATTAGCTTATCTTTAATTTAGACTGCAGTTTGTAGGCAGCAATGTTTCTGTTTATGTGACTTTTTTGTACTACCATTAAGATCAGTCACAGGGCTCCTTTGACAGTCTTTGGTTTTATTTTTAACCACACACACAAACCATCTCAAATGCACTCTCATGAGACACACTACTCTCTTTCATAGTTCATAACCTCTGTGTGGAGCATCCAAACACGCCATTAAACTCACCCATTGTTAATTCATAGTTTTCAGGTTTTCCAGCTTTAAGAAGTGAGAAACTTTGTTTTGTTTTTTTTAACCTATTGGCTATTTTGAAAAGATGAGAAACTAGGAATTTTTGAAGCAGCGATTGCAAGCCAGACCCAAACATACCTTGCCCATCGGAGCACATGCAATAACCACTGCTGCTGTTGTTTGAGCACTCAGAGAAAGGACTGATGATGTACCAATTACAGGGTGTTAATGGAAAATTGAGTTTACATTTGAAGCTGCTGGCCATGAGGGAGCGATCACCTTTCCACCTGTCAGACCTTGTGTGTGTTTGTATGTCTGCGTGAGTGTACAGTATGTCCGCTTAGTGGAAAGGTACTCATCAGTATAGTACATCAATCCCTCTGTATATGATTATGTAGCACCAGCCAAAAAATTAATGAAAGCATGTTATAAAATAGAGGGGAGGGTACCTTATTAGATTAAAAATGGCACTGACTCTGCCCACCATTATTTTACCCATTATTTACCCACAATTTACCCATAGTGCTAAATGTTTAAATTGATGCATTGTGTAAATAGTATCTATTACTATATGCACTTAGTATAAACAAGATGCCCTTTCTTTCTTTTGTACACTTGGCACAAACAGTATTCATCACTATTTGGTGTAAATATCCTTTAAAAGGTATTCTGCTACTAAAATCTGTTTTGTACATTAACTAATATTTTTTTAACATGTACTGACAACCACCAAAAAAAAGTAGGTGTTAATGTTTTTGATTAGGGATTAGAGGCCATGCAAATAATAAAAATGATGATGATGATGAAGATGTTCATGGATAAATCATTTATAATAAACATTGCAACATTTCATTAAACAAATAAGAACTGTACATTTTTATTTCATGCTGAATTTAAATAATAAAGAATCAGTTGACTGAATTATTCACTGATTCGCTCAGAAAGACAGTCACTTCTTTTGTTCCTGAATGAATCAGTGGTTTTGAAAGAGTCCTTTGAATGAATGATTCAGCGACTCACTCAAAATGAGGTTCACTTGTCGACACTTATGATGTATGTAATGATGTAACCTGTGGAAAGTGTCACTGAAGAATAACCACCACTAATATACAGACTGACAGTTTTGTCTGGAACATGCAAACGAAGACAGGGAGTGTTGTATAACAAGAGACATGGTGATTTTAGTTTTTTTAGATATAAGACAAAAAAATAGAAGAAGAGGGGAAAAAAATAGAAAAGACATTGAAAGTTGAAGTGGAAAGGCAGCTGGCTCTTTTCAGAGTAGCGTCTGTTCTTCAACTGTGTGTGTGTGTGTGTGTGTGAGGGATAGTATTCAGTTAACACTTTGGGGCAGAACTTCAGGCGGACTGCACGTCAGCAGCCTTTGACTGTGGCAGCTCTCCATCTTTCTGAAGTTGACTGGCCCAGTTCTCTCTGTAACTCTCTTGCCAGAAATTGCCGGTACTAAAATGATCCATCCGTCTGAAAACTGCCTTGAGTTTTCAGAATGCAGTGTGGTGACCTGATGCGCTTCATAAATACTGAATGTGTGTGTGGACAGTCTCCTCTCAGTGTGAGTGTCTGTCGATGTGTCTGCTGCTCACAGTCAGAACGTCTCCTGTCCATCTGCTTCTCTCGCCGTTCATCACGTGTGCTCTCTTTCTTTCTTTAAATCCGATTATCTTCACTCGCACCCACCCGCACGTGCCCTTGACCGCACCCATTCATCCCCTGCTGAGGTGGAGATTGAACAGAGGAGGCACTAATTGCCCTTTAATTGCCCCTCTGTCTGTCCAGCTGCTCCCCTAGGCAGAAAAGACGAGTGGACCAGTAGTATTGATCAATAGTAGTGCGAACAAAAAAGAGAGGTGGAACCAAGGTGGGAGTTTTAAGGAGATATTATTAAAGAGATAACTCACCTAAATATTGAATTTTTTTTCATCAATTACTCACCTTCATGTTGTTCCAGTCCTGTATGACCGTCTTCTGCTGAACAAAAAAGAAAAGACAATCAAAAACATTCAGTTTTTTTTTTTTTGAAAGTCAGGGGGTTCCAATTTTATTTGGATAACAGTCACAAACCATGCAAGGTTATTTGAAATAAAATAAATAAATGTTAAAAATACTTTTATATATAAATAAAAGCTTATTTTATTATAGCTAGTTAACCAAGGCAGCATTCACTTTCATTTAGTGTAACTTGATGTGATAAAATAAGTAAAACTGAAAAAATAAATAAATAAATATATATA
>NW_015505219.1:2187608-2222714 GCF_001515645.1 Sinocyclocheilus grahami | reverse complement strand
CACACACACACACACACACACACACACACACACACGTGTTGTGTTTTCATGTTTTATGGGGACATTCCATAGGTGTAATGTTTTTATACTGTACAAACTGTATGTGCTATTGCCCTACACCAACCCTACCCCTAAACCTACCCCTTACAGGAAACTTTTTCTCAAAAAAACTCATTCTGTATGATTTATACGCTTGTTTCCTCATGGGGACCTCAAAAATGTCCCCACAAGGTCAAAATTTACTAGTATTACTATCCTTGTGGGGACATTTGGTCCCCATAACGTGATAAATACCAGGTACACACACACACACACGCACACACACACACAAAATGACTTTTAATCTGGGTTTCATTCTAGATTACACACCAAAACGTAGTCTGAGATGGGAAGTGTTTTGAAAAACCTAAATAACTTAGTGTAAGTTATTTTGGTGGGTCGCTCAAAAAATGTGCCACACCATTTTTTTTACCTTTTAGCTTTGATATTTAATATTTATAGGTGTTTGTTTTTCAATCAGAGGAAGCATTTATTTCCACTAAAAAGATTTAAATTGTTAACTACATGAAAAGAAAAATCTAGATAAATAATCAAGGCATGTTTTTCACACAGTGATTTATTTATTTATTCATACATACTAAATGAATACAAAGAAAAATGATATTTAATAATTTTCCTTTATATGTGCTCATCTACACTACTATTCAAACGTTTGGACTCAGTAAGATTTTTTTCCCCTTTTTCAGCATGGATGCATCAAATTGATCAAAAGTGATACAACAAAACTTCTTTTTAACAAAGTTTTTTCTTCTTTTGAACATTTATAGACAAAGTATCTTTAACTGCCATATATATTGCAATCCGCAGGGGGAAAAAAGTGTTTTAACTTGATTGAGAAATTAAAGATGCATTAAACTCTATTAAATGTTCATAATGTTTCTTCATTTTATATTGCCTTCAAAATCATTGGAAATATATTGAATTATGAAATATATCGCCAAGTTTCACTGTGGACTCCCTAACACGCTCCTACTACCCGATTTTGTGAGAGCAAAGGGTTATCGACAGTCTTTTTTCTTGCTCTTTCTTACACCTGGTCCTGTGCAGCTGGGCTTCATGTTTGGAGGCACCAGGAACACAATGGCTGTTTCAGACTCACAGCATGTGGATCATTTCTCACTGTGTGTAACTCTGAGGCTGCTGCGGTGAAGAACCGTCTGACAAATTATTATGAGTGTTATCTAGCCGCCTATCCAGCCCTCGATCATTCCCGCCAAAACCAAGTCCAATTATCCAGTAAAATTGCCATCATTGCTATCACATATGTAATTTTTTTTTTTTCCAGCACCTCTTAGCTATATTCATTCTTTTGTCGCTCTGTCAGATCTTGACCCTGTGGCAGTGACTCCAGAAGGCCCATTGCTTGCTGCTAAAGGAGATACTGTGGAGCTTCAGTGTAAGACCAAGTCCTCTGATGAATACACCCTGCAGTGGAAAAAGGCACGTATCAATTTCAACAAGCCAATTTTTCCTCACTATTTTCTCTGTTGTGATGTTTCTCTCTGATGTTTTTTTTTTCCTGAATAATGTTCTTTTAGTTCTAATGGTGCTACGCTGTGTCTGCCTTTGGAGTTTTCAGTTTGTTTGTTTTGTTTTTTTTGTCATTTTGGCAGATAGTTCTCCAAAAACAGAATATTCTGTCATTATTTACTCACTTTCTTGTCAATCCAAACCTATACGATTTAGGTTAATCTTTGAAACACAAATTAAGACATTTTTAATGAATCCTGAGAGATTTTGAAAGTCCAAGTAACCAATGTCCAATAAAGCCATAAAGTCTTTGTAAAATGAATCCAAATGAATTAAGTGGTTTAGACTTGTGACTGTAACTTCCCTGTAACTGGGAATCTGCAGACAGCTGTGAAATTCACAGTAAAAACATTTCCTAATAAGTATTTTGTTTTGTTTTCCAGTAATTTTTTTATCAGATAAATGCAGCCTTAGTGTACTTGTGTGCATGTGGTGTATATATTTCTACACACATATATGTTTACTCTAAAAGGTGGTGTAATACTGTATGTATATTATATATTACAGACACGGTGTAATACATGGTGTATTTAAATGATCATGATTTATAGAATATTTTTTATCACAGTTGATAGATTTTTTATTTTTGTTTTGCATGTCTATGAGACCCTCCCCCAGCTGAGTGTGATG
The DNA here is from genome assembly GCF_001515645.1 of Sinocyclocheilus grahami. Taxonomy (NCBI): domain Eukaryota; kingdom Metazoa; phylum Chordata; class Actinopteri; order Cypriniformes; family Cyprinidae; genus Sinocyclocheilus; species Sinocyclocheilus grahami. Next base: position 2,220,494 of record NW_015505219.1, on the reverse strand, counting down.
GGGTCACTGGTGAGGACAATTTATGAAAAACTAGACAACTGTTTGTGCGTAGGAGTGCGTAGGCTCGGTGGGATAGAGTGTGCGTGTATACAGACCAGAGAAAACAGCAGAACGGCTTTTTGTTCATTTTCCACTCCAGACTGCATGGAGCGAGAGAGGCAGTAATGGATGTAATAATTGTGAATGAGATCAATGGGACTGGAAAACAATGGCATCTCCTCCCTGGAGACAAATGCTGCTGCCTGCTTCATGGCTAATGGCTACACCAGAGGGACATGTCCTTATGTAGAGAGAGAAAGAGACATCCATCTCCATGCAAACACATGTTCTCTGCTGCTTTTAAAGTGTCTTTTAAACATATTTTGATATAGATTAAGACGATGAGAGATGCTTTGGTGACTGAAAGATCATGCGCGAAGAAGAGAGACTGAGAAACTAAAGCGCTCTAGGAAGAATGGCATGACTGCTAATGTTATTAAAAATGATTCAGTTTATTTTTGTACCAGATGACAGCTGGGAGCAGTGATACAGTGACCTTGCGTGGGAATTGGTGGGTGGGGGAGAGGTTGCAGCTCGATTTGAAAAGAGAATTGGTAGTGTCATAGTGTTAATGCATCTTAATGTTTGCTTTTTATATATATTTAGCTAATTTTTATGTTTCCATTTGCAAATTTAGGGGCAAATTCACTAAACTAAATTTTTGCACACAGTATTTCAGTGCAAAAACTTGATTCTTATTCACTATCTGCAATCCAGTTTTAGCCTTAACATTTAAATTGAGTGAATGGCATTCTTTTCAGCACAAACACAACTTTGCATGCAAATTAGGCTCATTATATTGTGCCTTATTCACTAAATTCAGCACAATTTGCCTGGCACATTTAACGTTACGCTATTACCGCCTACAGACAGCAGGTGGTAAACTGGATTTTATTTAATAGAACTTTCTGTGTATATTTCTATCGATCGTGGCAGCAGTTATTCATAATATAATGATTAAATGATGAAGAGGAGCATTATAACTAAGCATCCTGGGTATAAATTCAGTGTGGTGCAGTCAAGTGATTTAAAAGAGCCAGTTATCCACTGTCATAATTCTTTCAGTGAATTCCCCCTCATGTGTTCATATTTATATTGCCAATTGCAGTGGGTGTATGCATGCAATATTTTTAGGAAACATCTCTGGCTCGATTTAAATTATTAATGAACTTCTCTTTTCCTATCACAGTTGCTCCGGAGAAGCCAATGATCACAGGAAATAATCAGGCTATCACTGTCAGTCATGACACTTCAACCTCCTCTGAAGTGAGTCTCACGTAGATGTTTATAGCTGTTTATGATCACTGTGAGCCTTTAAATGTAAATTTATTTTGTGTAAGGTTACAATGACTTAAAGAAGTTTGTCTGAAATCTTGTCACATTTCTGTATGGTATGTTTGTTTAGGTGGCCAAGTGCATCAGCAGGAACGCTTTCCCTCAGCCTCGTATTATCTGGTTTAAAGATGCCACCCCTCTGCCCGAATTAAAGGACCAAAAGGAAAGTAAGTCGAAAAATCAGAAAAGTGCTCAGAATTGTAAATTGTTCTATGCCTTTAAAATCCCTTTCCCGCTCATTGATGTCTGAGAAGACCAAAAAAATGGGGATTTAGTATATATACACATTTATTATAATTTAAAAAATATATATTTTTAGCAAAGGTGCATTAAATTGATAAAAATTGACAGTGAAAATATTTACATTGTAACCAAAAAATATGTTGAAATATAATATGAAAGTCCCCCAAAATACTGAAGTGATTCAACTTTATTAAATACCTTTCAGAATAGATATACTGTATAATGTATTTTTTTTTAATTAGCATAGTAGTATTCCAGTACCCCTCACAGAATTTTAGACATCTTAAAGTAAAGTTAATCTCTCTCTCTCTAATGTCTCACTCTTTCTCAGAAACTTATATGATACCTAGTGTGGTGAAGGAAGCCTCGGGCCTGTACACCATGACCAGCACGCTGTTCATGCAGCCGGTTAAAGATGATGCTAAATCAGTCTTCCACTGCACGGTGGAGTACAGCATGCCAAACAACCAGATCAAACAGGAGAGCTCCGATAAATTCAACCTCTCGTTGCTCTGTGAGTCCGACGTGCACACACTCACAATTAAACTGTAACCCTTGCTGCGTGTGTCAACTGTACGCTCATTTACCTCAAACTCCTCATCCTGTGCTCTCCTCCAATCAGATTCAACAGAAAATGTGTTTTTCAAACTGAAGAATCAAGGGCCAGTCAAAGAGGGGGATGATGTGCTGATGGAGTGTGAGACTGATGGAAACCCTCAGCCAGAGTTTGAATTTTGCAAAGAGGTGAAAGACATCTATGCCAAATCACAACCAAATAATCTAGTAGTGGTTTGTCCATATTATTTTCACTCATATTTACTTACTCACTCGTAAGGATGAAGTACTGCAAGGATCGAAAGGAACGTTAAAAGTGAAGAGTGTCACTCGAAAGGATGCTGGGATCTATAAGTGTGAAGCTCTGGACTTTGACGCCTTGGATGGTGTGGAACTTATCGAAACTCTAAGCTTAAATGTGCACTGTAAGTATCAATCCCAGACATTATAATAAATACAATAAACCGAATGAGTTATTAAATTACACATAACTGATCCTTTGTTAACCTCTGCACTCCTTCATCACCAGTGCTAATTTAGACAAGCTTTACAGACCATCGCACTGGAATGAAAAAGAGATTTGCTTGAACAACGTGATTAAATACTGTGGCAAGGGCAAAAATCGAATACTTTTTGTATTATTTATATACTATTATAGTATTTATTAATATTTTAAATTAGATTGTATTTTTTATATATTTTTAGTTCTACTTTTAATTTTAGAGAGACTGAGAAACTAAAGCGCTCTAGGAAGAATGGCATGACTGCTAATGTTATTAAAAATGATTCAGTTTATTTTTGTACCAGATGACAGCTGGGAGCAGTGATACAGTGACCTTGCGTGGGAATTGGTGGGTGGGGGAGAGGTTGCAGCTCGATTTGAAAAGAGAATTGGTAGTGTCATAGTGTTAATGCATCTTAATGTTTGCTTTTTATATATATTTAGCTAATTTTTATGTTTCCATTTGCAAATTTAGGGGCAAATTCACTAAACTAAATTTTTGCACACAGTATTTCAGTGCAAAAACTTGATTCTTATTCACTATCTGCAATCCAGTTTTAGCCTTAACATTTAAATTGAGTGAATGGCATTCTTTTCAGCACAAACACAACTTTGCATGCAAATTAGGCTCATTATATTGTGCCTTATTCACTAAATTCAGCACAATTTGCCTGGCACATTTAACGTTACGCTATTACCGCCTACAGACAGCAGGTGGTAAACTGGATTTTATTTAATAGAACTTTCTGTGTATATTTCTATCGATCGTGGCAGCAGTTATTCATAATATAATGATTAAATGATGAAGAGGAGCATTATAACTAAGCATCCTGGGTATAAATTCAGTGTGGTGCAGTCAAGTGATTTAAAAGAGCCAGTTATCCACTGTCATAATTCTTTCAGTGAATTCCCCCTCATGTGTTCATATTTATATTGCCAATTGCAGTGGGTGTATGCATGCAATATTTTTAGGAAACATCTCTGGCTCGATTTAAATTATTAATGAACTTCTCTTTTCCTATCACAGTTGCTCCGGAGAAGCCAATGATCACAGGAAATAATCAGGCTATCACTGTCAGTCATGACACTTCAACCTCCTCTGAAGTGAGTCTCACGTAGATGTTTATAGCTGTTTATGATCACTGTGAGCCTTTAAATGTAAATTTATTTTGTGTAAGGTTACAATGACTTAAAGAAGTTTGTCTGAAATCTTGTCACATTTCTGTATGGTATGTTTGTTTAGGTGGCCAAGTGCATCAGCAGGAACGCTTTCCCTCAGCCTCGTATTATCTGGTTTAAAGATGCCACCCCTCTGCCCGAATTAAAGGACCAAAAGGAAAGTAAGTCGAAAAATCAGAAAAGTGCTCAGAATTGTAAATTGTTCTATGCCTTTAAAATCCCTTTCCCGCTCATTGATGTCTGAGAAGACCAAAAAAATGGGGATTTAGTATATATACACATTTATTATAATTTAAAAAATATATATTTTTAGCAAAGGTGCATTAAATTGATAAAAATTGACAGTGAAAATATTTACATTGTAACCAAAAAATATGTTGAAATATAATATGAAAGTCCCCCAAAATACTGAAGTGATTCAACTTTATTAAATACCTTTCAGAATAGATATACTGTATAATGTATTTTTTTTTAATTAGCATAGTAGTATTCCAGTACCCCTCACAGAATTTTAGACATCTTAAAGTAAAGTTAATCTCTCTCTCTCTAATGTCTCACTCTTTCTCAGAAACGTATATGATACCTAGTGTGGTGAAGGAAGCCTCGGGCCTGTACACCATGACCAGCACGCTGTTCATGCAGCCGGTTAAAGATGATGCTAAATCAGTCTTCCACTGCACGGTGGAGTACAGCATGCCAAACAACCAGATCAAACAGGAGAGCTCCGATAAATTCAACCTCTCGTTGCTCTGTGAGTCCGACGTGCACACACTCACAATTAAACTGTAACCCTTGCTGCGTGTGTCAACTGTACGCTCATTTACCTCAAACTCCTCATCCTGTGCTCTCCTCCAATCAGATTCAACAGAAAATGTGTTTTTCAAACTGAAGAATCAAGGGCCAGTCAAAGAGGGGGATGATGTGCTGATGGAGTGTGAGACTGATGGAAACCCTCAGCCAGAGTTTGAATTTTGCAAAGAGGTGAAAGACATCTATGCCAAATCACAACCAAATAATCTAGTAGTGGTTTGTCCATATTATTTTCACTCATATTTACTTACTCACTCGTAAGGATGAAGTACTGCAAGGATCGAAAGGAACGTTAAAAGTGAAGAGTGTCACTCGAAAGGATGCTGGGATCTATAAGTGTGAAGCTCTGGACTTTGACGCCTTGGATGGTGTGGAACTTATCGAAACTCTAAGCTTAAATGTGCACTGTAAGTATCAATCCCAGACATTATAATAAATACAATAAACCGAATGAGTTATTAAATTACACATAACTGATCCTTTGTTAACCTCTGCACTCCTTCATCACCAGTGCTAATTTAGACAAGCTTTACAGACCATCGCACTGGAATGAAAAAGAGATTTGCTTGAACAACGTGATTAAATACTGTGGCAAGGGCAAAAATCGAATACTTTTTGTATTATTTATATACTATTATAGTATTTATTAATATTTTAAATTAGATTGTATTTTTTATATATTTTTAGTTCTACTTTTAATTTTAGTATAAGTTTTAGAAATTTTGTAATTTAATTTTTTATATATGTCTGTTTAGCTAATTTATTTTTATTTCAGTTTTGTAATTTTAGCACTTAAACTTATTTTATTTCACTTCACCAAGGCAACATTTCAAATTTTAGTTTACATTTTTTATCTAGTATTTATATTTTATTTTAGCTTCATTTCGAAAATGATTTTTAATAGCTTTAGTTTAAGTTAACAATACCACCACTGCTTCTCATCATCAACTGAAAAGAGAAGACTATCATTTGAAAGCAATTAGAAGTGAACAACTGTTCCTAATGTTTCTGTAGCACATTCACTCTAGTACTGTAAACTCTTTACTTACTTCCAACACTACAGTGACCTCAGTCAATATGTAAATTAAATTGTTAAGCTAGTAACATTACTTTTTAACTTAGGGCAACAGACAGTTAAGTTAGGATTGGTCAGTAAAGTTTTAGGGTGGGGCTTAGTGAAGAATCAGTTATTAAGTCCAGGTTCAATTGATTTTTCCAGCACCTCTTAGCTATATTCATTCTTTTGTCGCTCTGTCAGATCTTGACCCTGTGACAGTGACTCCAGAAGGCCCATTGCTTGCTGCTAAAGGAGATACTGTGGAGCTTCAGTGTAAGACCAAGTCCTCTGATGAATACACCCTGCAGTGGAAAAAGGCACGTATCAATTTCAACAAGCCAATTTTTCCTCACTATTTTCTCTGTTGTGATGTTTCTCTCTGATGTTTTTTTTTTCCTGAATAATGTTCTTTTAGTTCTAATGGTGCTACGCTGTGTCTGCCTTTGGAGTTTTCAGTTTGTTTGTTTTGTTTTTTTTGTCATTTTGGCAGATAGTTCTCCAAAAACAGAATATTCTGTCATTATTTACTCACTTTCTTGTCAATCCAAACCTATACGATTTAGGTTAATCTTTGAAACACAAATTAAGACATTTTTAATGAATCCTGAGAGATTTTGAAAGTCCAAGTAACCAATGTCCAATAAAGCCATAAAGTCTTTGTAAAATGAATCCAAATGAATTAAGTGGTTTAGACTTGTGATGAGATATGATTACTTAATATGATGAACAGATTTAATTTAGACTTCTGTTCACATATAAACACATACATAAAGCATGTCACAAATAGTAAACACGAAAGATTGTGTGTTGTGCATCATGCACTAACAAACAAACCTCATTGGTTTTTGTGGATCACACATACATTTGTGTGTGAGTTTTCATGTTTACCATATGTGACATGCTCCATGTATGTGTGTCGATCATTGTTTAGATGTAAATAAAAGCCTAAATTACATCTGTTCATCATACAAAGCAATTTAAACTGCTACAATGACTTCAACTTTTTGGTTGCCTGGACTTTCAATGGAGGCACAGATACCTCTCAGATTTCATAGAAAATATCTTAATTTGTGTTTCGAAGGTGAACCGAAGTATAATGGGTTTGGAATGACACAAGTGGGAGTAAATGATGACAGAATTTTCATTATTGGGTAAACTATACTTTTAAGTTTTATATGGCTGTACATCTTGTTTTTTGGCTAATGTGTTGTACTAGATCTCATCGACTCAGCATCTCATTTGATCTCACTGTATACCATAGGACTCAAAGGTGCTGTCACAGACGGGTGTGTTGACTCTTGAGTCAGTGACTCTGGCTAACGCTGGTGTGTATTTATGTGTCGGAGCAGTACCTTCAGTGCCAGGTCTCCAAAAACAAGCCAATGTCACCCTTACCATCACAGGTACTAAGTGCATACATAGACAAACACAGTTTTATAGTGGTTTATCAGTGCAAAGTGTCAATACAAGCTGTCATCAGTATCAAGGCAGCATGCATTCAGGAGGTAGAACTAAACTATGGGCTGTCAACAAACTGTCGACGTCTGTTGTTATACCAGCTGGTTTCCGTAGTGTGGATATTATGTTTAGATACAGGTGGTAGTCTCAGTAAAGCGTGTTTGTTCTTAAAATATTATTTTTATGCTCAAAGTAACCAATCAAGCAGAATTTTAAGTAAAAATGCAATTCAAAATCTCCATATAAAAATAATGTGATATGAAACAACATTAAAAACTTTTAATGTCAAACCTCTTAGGTTGAGCTCTTAGATTGTCAAACGCTGCTGTTACACTACTGTTCAAATGTTTGGGGTTGGTACGATTTTTTAAAAAGTCTCTTATGCTCACCAAGGCTGCATTTATCTTATTCAAAACACAGTAAAACACAATATTATAAAATATTATTGAAAATTAAAATAACTTTTCTATTTTAATGTAATTTTTATCCAGTGACAGCAAAGTTGAATTTTAAGCAGCGATTACTCCAGTTTTCAGTGTCACGTGATCCTTCAGAAATCATTCTAATAAGCTGATTTGGTGCGTGATGCATTTATTTAATGCATCTTTACTGAATAAAAGTATTAATTTCTTAAATGAATAATGCTGACCCCAAACATTTGAACAGTAGTGTGTATGTTTCTTTAGAGGTCATAAGTCATCTATAATCCTGAAGTCTCTGTTGCCATGGAAATGAGAACAGATGATAATTATGATATGATGTGCACTCAAGTGATTTGAGAGTAATTTTTTTCAGTTTCGTATTTATCGCTCTTTTTTTAATTCCCGAGAAAGTCAGGAAGCATTTTAGCACTAATGCACCGTAATGAAGAGTAAAGAATGCACATTAGGTTTGCATTCTTTGCAAACCTAATGTGTTTTAGCATAACATGTTTTATCATTCTTGTGCTGTCATGAAGGATGATGGGAAATGTTAGTCTGCTCATAAACCAGCTAAATGAGGCAATAAACCTGGCAATAAACAAAATGCTTACAAACTAAATGGTACTGTCAACATTCACATTTACAGCTTATTATGATCCATAACAATTTGCTTCCACCATGCATATTTAATTTATACACCCCTAACTCAGGGTGTAAAAAAAATACAAAAAAACAAAAAAAGTCCCAGACTTTAATTAAGCCACTCATGTACGTTCAGCTATTCTGAATGAGTAAAGAGTTGTAGTGAGTCTAAGCTATAGTAGCTTAGCTAGCTACTATGGGATGTTGTAGCATTGAAGCATGAAAGCCAGTAGAGATGTTTTATAATAAGAAACTACATCAAAAGGAAACAAAATGGTCCTTTTTCCAAATATCATGTTTCATTTGGTTGAAGGCAACTTGCTGAAATGCCAAAGGAAGATATATGTCCAAGGCCACTAACAATGTGAGAAGTTACTGTTGAACTAATTCCTATAATAAAACTCTAACATAAGCTGTTAAACACTTTGTCTGTCATACTGTCACCCTGCAGTATGAGACATATACTGTAACACTAGGCAAGGTCTCATGTATCTTTTCTATGCCATCGGAAAAGCTTTCATTCTGCAGCTGATTTCCTGGTTTTGTTCTATATGCCTTCAAGGCATTTATAGCATTCGTGGGTGTAGTTCACACCTTTTCCTGGTTTCCAAAAAAGGATGGTGAAGCATTTATAATATGGTTCATAAATTGTACTGAGCACATGGAATATGGTGTCATAAGAATATGATGTTTTAAAGCCATTGACTGAATCCTCAGAACAAGGCAGATGTCAGACCTGTTAAGATCGGTTCATTGGTTTAATGTAACGTTCCCATCATGGGCTTACAAAGATATCAAGGAATTTACAACTCAAAGAAATGTTTAAAGCAAATAAACCCAAAGATGGGGCACTAATAATAAACATATGCTTTCATTTTGAAGGTAAACCTGAGATTGATGCTTCAGTGAATGGTTTTGTTGATAAGGAAGGAGGGATGGTCACTCTCAACTGCTCTGCTCTTGGTTATCCTGCTCCACAGTTCACCTGGACACCTTCTGGCAAAGAGGTGTGTGTATGTGCTTCAAATAAATTAGGTTTGAACTTGATCTTTACATCAGAAAATTCTATTTATCATATTTTTGTAATGATATTCATCTGTGTGTTTGTCTGTGTGTAGTCAGTGACAGTAGTGGGGAATAAGGTGATCAGCACGGTCACTCTTGAGGCTTCGGCTGCGGTTCTGAAGGATGGTGTGATTTGTGAAGCATACAACAAGCATGGAAGAGGCAGCAAGAACTTCAAAGTGTCCATCAAATCAGGTTAGTGCATCCTATTCTTACAGACTAAGGCTATGTTGGGACTGGAATACTACACTCTAAAAATTACTTGGTTAAAATTATCCCACTGGCAACCCAGCGCTGGGTAAATATCGGGCAGAAAACGTTGGGTTAACTTGCAGTTTTGTAGTTTGGTACATATAAACCAGCAGCAAGGTGTGCACAAAAAGCACCCCAGCATATATAATGTATACAGCTTTCTTTCTTTTTTTCAGAACTGTATGTAAATAGGTATGCAGAATGCAGGGATATACATTTCAGACAGTGCTTCTGTACACTCTAAAAAATGCTGGGTTATATTTAACCCAGCATTTTTTAGAGTGTACATTGTCACATGACCTCATTACGTTGCATGGTTTATTCAGCCAGTAGCAACCAAATATCTTTGTATAAAAATGTCTGAATTTTGGCAATAGTAAGTTGAGAAGATTTAAAAAATCATGGATATTGCTTCCAGTTAATTTAATTCACTGAAAACTAATGGTCAAGTGCACAGTGGATTGTGGGGTACCATATCTCATGCAGTGTGCAATAGCTGTATGCTGCATTATAATAAGTGAATTCTATTTTAATATACTTTAAAATGTAATTTATTCCTACGATGGTAAAGCTGAATTTTCATCATCCATTTCTCCAGTCTTCAGTGTCACATGATCCTTCAGAAATGCTCAAGAATTTTTTTATTATCAGTGTTGAAAATGGTTGGAAAAAGAGGTTAATATTAAGATTTTTGTGGAAACCTTTTTTCAGTATTTCTTATGAATATAAATTTAAAGAGAACAGCATTTATTTGAAATAGAAAGTTTTTGTAGTCAATTTAATGCTTATTGCTGAATAAAAGAATACATTTCTTAAAAATAAATACATAAAAATCTACCTGCCCCCAAACTTTTGAACATAGTGTATTTACTCAGATTTACTCAACATATCTCCACAGACACAGATTTACACTCAAAATGTTATCCGCTCACTAATCATTGTTCTTTTATTTCCTCTGTGCAGATCCAGACAAAGCATCAGATTTCAATGCTGCTAACCGAGGTAGACACTTGTCCCAGCTCTCTCTGCTCCTCCTCTCCCTCTCAGGACTCTTTCTTGTATATACTCTGTGATCTAGCTTTCCAACCCTTTACACTGTATATTATGTACTGTTACCAAACACTGTGTATATTGTATATTGTATTATGTATGTGATCTTTGTATGATGTCCGTCCTCTATTTTGTTGATGCTACACCTTTAACTTTACCCTCATTTGGGACAATAAAGGATTCTGTTCTATTTTACTTTCCTCTCTTTCCTTGCTCTATGTGTCTGACTCTTAATACCGCTGTTCTTTCCTTTCATCCTTGAGCGTGCTGTCAAGTGCTTGTGCGGTCACTTTAGCGTGTGTGTGTTTGTCTTCATCTTGGTGATGGGCCTCGTTGTGTGTGTATGTGGGTTAATGGTAAAGTGTTTTTTCCTGTGCGCTGTTCAATCGGACTCAACTTTCTCTTTCCCATAATGCTGCTCAAAGGAAACCCTGTGTTCAAAACAGGTCTGTATAACCCCTGCTGCTTTTCTGTCTTTGCGTGAGAATAAGTGTGTGTGTGTGTGTGTGTGTGTGTCTACGTCTACAGATTTGAAATTGCGTCTATGTTTGTATATAATTTCTCAAACTGTGACCTTATTTATCCCTGATTTCTTGGGTCTCACATTTAATGTCGACAAAAGAACAATTGCTTATTGTTTTTGTTTACTTCCTCCCCACCCTCCTCAACACGCTCGTTCTCCCTCTGTGTTCCATTTTCTCTTCTTGTCCCACACAAACTCATCATTTCTTCACACTCGCCATTAACCTTCCACTTCTCACCAACTCTCTTCTCATTCGATCTTCTCAGCGGAGAAACAGCAGGGAGGTTCGAGCGCGGTCGTGATTGCCGTGGTGGTGTGCGTTCTGTTAGTTTTGTGAAACCCTAAGACTTTATACTTTAAAGTCATTACTCACACAAAAACAAATTCTGTCATCATTTACTCGTCCTCGTTATCGTTTTAAACCTAGATGACTTTCTTTCTTCTGTGGAACACAAAAGAAGACATTTCAAACTGTTTTTGTACATAATGAAAGTCAATGGATCCAAAATCAAACTGGATCCCACGGATTTTCAATGTAAAACACAGTACATTTTGACATCATTTTCATTTTTATGTGAACTATCGCTTTAAATTCTGAGAAAAACAAGAAAACATGGTAAAAGTTGAGGGCCAAGGCCAGATGTTTTCCACTGTTGTGACAGAGTGATAGTTTTTGTTATTTATCTATACTGTTATTCATTGTCGCTTTAATTTAGTTTGTTTTTTTTAAACCAAAAATATGAGTAAACATGCTGTGTAAAAATTATTTCTTTAAGCTTGTATATGACATTACAGGTTTCTGTGTTTTGCATTTATGTATTTTGTATCTTTCTTAGTAAAAGCACACTGTTGTTCAGGTGGCACAGCTGGAACATTCTAGAATCACTATGTTGCTGGAAAACCCTGTAATTTTCCCCAGGCCCTACTGTTAAACAAAGCTGTGAGCCTTGTTATTTGCTTCAAATAACAGATTCACAATCTGCTGTTCTTTGAGTCGAGTCCTCTGTGTGTCAGAGCAACACCTAGGGACAGTTTTTCAAACATTTACTCAATTTCTGAATATGGCCACAGACATTTATACAGTATAGATACAGCGTTTCTCTGTACCAACAAAACAGTGATTCTAGACTCTCTAATTAGCAGGTTAGGTACAATTGGATGAGGGTAAAGAGAGGACAGATGAGAAATGAGATGGATAGAGGGTGGGAGAGGGCTTGGCTTGGATATTACATTATCATTTTTTATTTATATTTGTGTGTAGTTGAGAGCAGAGGCGTCATGCCCATTCAAAGTGAGGGGTCACGTGCCCCCTCAGATTTTTGAGCCAAGTGGATTTTGAATGCAGCTTCCAAAAGACAAAAAAATTGCCGAATAATATTTTGTATATTTGATACAATCACACCAGCGTGATTAAATCGTTCAGCGTGTCATATCATCAGCTGTTAAATTCAAATCTGCATTTCGCTGGCTGGCGCTGAGCCAGAGACAGACGTGTTTTTAAAGCACTGCGCATTATAACTAATCACACACGATGCTGTTGAGCTTATGAATGCAATGGCCAATCAGAGGTGTTCCGATGAGTCATCGCTAAAATGCCGGTGTTTTGTTCACTCGCTTGTTGACAGAATACCTCTTTCTGGCGAATTCTCTCGTTAGAAACAACAAAGTGCAGATGTGTGTATAAATAAGTAAGATATTAATTTCACAGTGTAAATGGCTTTAGTGATTTTAATGGGAGTTTTTGAGAGTGCTTTTTGAGAACAGTGAAAATGTTCTTTGATCATGTAAATGTTCTTTGCTCTCTTTCTGTACAATGAAAGTGTTATGATAAGTAGCCTAACTTACAATGTTTTTATTCACATTAACTTTCAATGTTAAATTCACATGAAATATAAAGTCAGTCATATTAAAACTGTTATGGCATGACACCCATATCTCTTACTTAAAGGGTTAGTTCACCCAAAAATGAAACTTAGCCCATGAATTCTTCACCCTCAAGGCATCCTAGGTGTATATGACTTTCTTCTTTCAGACGAATCCAGTCGGAGTTATATTAAAAACTGTCTTTGATCTTCCAAGCTGTTTAATGACAATCAGCGGGTGTTGCAGTTCATCAGTCCAAAAGAAGAAAAATAACCATATTTAAAACATAATAATCAATTTAATCTAGCTTGCGCTCACTGTTGTACACGGAAGCAGCTGTGGGCGGATGACGTAGGACGTCTGTGTTGCGTATGCGTCGCTCAGAAGTGATGAACGAGGAAGTGCAGGGGAGAGATCAAAACAACGGTCACGAATTAGAAGTACAAAATGAGGATTTGTAGAGAAGAATGTCGGAGGATTTCAATATAAGCCAAGAGGAGACTGGTTTTCTTTTTGTTTAAAGTAAGGAAACTTTGCTTCCTTTGCACCTGTAAACAAATGTTGGTTTTCACAAGACTCACTGGCGCATGCGCAACGCCGACATCTTACGTCATCCTCCCGGAGCTGCTTCCGTGAACAACTGTTGGCGCAAGCTAGATTAAAGTGATTATTACGTTTTGAATATGGATATTTTTCTTATAAAAACGCATCGATTCGCAACAGGAGGCCTTTGTTCACCCCCCGGAGCCGTGTGAGGCACTTTTTATTTTGGATGCATGCACTTTATTTCGCTTTTTTTGTTTTGATGAACTGCAACACCCGCTGACTGCCATTAAACAGCTTGGAAGATCAAAGTCAATTTTTAATATACTGTAACTTCGATTGGATTTATCTGAAAGAAGGAAGTCATATACGCCTAGGATGGCTTGAGGGTGAGTACATAATGGGCTAATTTTCATTTTTGGGTGAACTATCCCTTTAAATAAACAGACAGGTTTTATGCATAGTTAATAGACTACATTATTAGACTACTTTTGACCATCGCCCACTATAGATCAAATAACATGGGTGAGAATCAAGATTTTTCATGATATAGTTAATGCATTTGGGAATGTTTCGAATAAAAAGGAAAAAATAACATAAGTGCTATTGTGGCTGCTGTGTGTCACATGACACCAACACATACCCCCACCCCACCCCCATTCGTGTCCCCTCAAAAATAATGAGTGCATGATGCCCCTGGTTGAGAGTATGTTCATTGTCCAGCAGTCACATAGAGCATGAGCTAAAATATCTCTGAACATCTCAAACACTGGAAAATGTATGATGGCCAGTTTATGAAGGCCTCTGTTTTAGACTCCTCATAGAATATTTTTTACATTTATCTTGATGCTATTTTTTACATTTACTGATTTCAATTTGCAAATTGTACTCATGTTCTGTCAATGTCATGTGTGATTTATAGTTCTGGTCAATATTTGCATACAAGATATGTGAACACCCATTTTGTAGAATATTGTGGGGAAAAAAGTTTCTTAAGAATACGCATCTTAACTACTGAATGATTTTGGAATTTTGCTGGTTTTGCAAGAAAGAAGAGTGCTGTTTTGAATAAGATGTCATACTTTATGGATGTCTGCAAGTGTTTATGCTCTCCAGGTATACTGTATATTTGTGGTACGCATTTGTGAACTTTGTAGCTTGTCTTCTTCTGATTGGAACTGTGTAGAGTTTATACCACCAAAACAATAACAACAACAAATCCAAAACTGTCTCTTGTTTTCTTTCTAGAATTGCTGTAAGCCTCAGGTAACTTCATAATATAAATGGCTAAACTAATTGAGTATGTTAAACATTGTTACTCACCCTCTCAACATTCATTTCGAATTTCCCTTTGGGGTTTCAGTGTTTGTTCTTTACTTCTAATTTAACAGGCATTAATCTGTTGGAACCGTCAGGTAAGTGGCTAAATCATGTAAGATCTTGTTAACTGTTAAATGATGATGCGAAACCCCCGTAGGGGATTTCTACATGTAAAGACAGTATTATCTTTGAGGACAGATCGCTTCTGATTGAGTGACATTTAAGTACGATCATTACATTAAGTAATCTGATAGGCGTGGGGTTTGGTCATTTCATCTTTGTGAGAATGAACCGTCGTATTTAGTGATATTCTGATATAGGAACCTTGCTGATGACCAGTGTTGGGGGTAACGCATTACAAGTAATGCGAGTTACGTAATCAGATTACTTGTTTCAAGTAACTAGTAAAGTAACACATTACTATTTAACTTACAACCTACCTACCTACACAGCATATTTGGACAGATGACACAGCCAATATGTCATAAACATTCACCCACAGCCTCATTCATCCTTGCCCCAACCTGCTTGGTGTCAGTCGAGTTGGTGAAATTGCTCCTGTATTGAAGTTTGCATGTAAGGGGATCATTTTAAAAATGCATACTAGACAGCCAGATACACCCTCAGGTGTGATTAACATTATTTGCTTGCACTGTCCACATGAGATTGAGGAATGAGACAGATGTTAAGAAGCATGTGTGGATCCCTCTTAAATCATCGATTCTGACAGTTCAATCACTAACAGGCCAACTCACCTGTCAGACCAACAGCACAGGAACAAATGCATGTTAATGCAGTTTGATATTGAGATGAATATAAGGACGGAAAATGGAAATTGAAATCATAATTGTTTCAGATAAGAGAAGACATTTAATAGGAAGGGAAAAGATGTGTTACAATAGGCTGCAGCTGGACAAGCTTCTGTAGATGTTTTTAAATCTGTAGATATTCTTATGAGGAGAATTAGGAAGGATGCGAGTGTGTGAGTGAGGTGAGGGGGGGGGGGGGTGTGAGTGAGTCAGCTATCAGATGCTCTCAAGCATGTTGTTATGCATTTGTATTTGGCGAATGGAGACACTGATGTCTGGATCTATTCCATTGATTTAATGATGATCCTCCCTCATCAAAGCAAGTGACTCTCCATCTTTTCCCAATACTGATCCACTCTGTACTTCTTGTTAGTATGTGAGTAAGTGATTAAGATAGATACTGCCACTTTGCTTTAGTGGTCCAAAAACCCTGCCTGAAATCAGTGTTATTTTAGTATTAATTATATGCTTTTATAGCATTTTTAAATATTGTTAATTAGCTTTTATTTTTTATTTATAGTTTTAATTAAAATTTTAGTTTATGTTTAAGTAATTTTATATGTGCTTTTGTGATTTTTATTAGTTTAATATATGATTTAGCTCAGTTTTTGAGAACTTCAACTTCAACTTATTTGTTTTAGTTAGCTGCCAAAGCAATAATTGTCATAATTTTTCATAAGATTTGTATTTTATTTGATTTCAGCTTTAATTACTGTAAACATTTTAATAGTTTTAGTTGTAGTCAACAATATCAACACTGCCTGAAACTGAATTATAACACTTAAAAGGTACACTCAGTTATTTGTACCTCATTTAAAAAGTACTCATGTAGTACTTATGATAAAAAAAGTAAATAAATAAATGAATAATTAAGCGGTCTTGTTTTGCATGCAGCTGTTTACTTGAAGGGGGCAGCCATGCTAAAATCACATGACCAACTGAATACTGACTTTATCTCATTAATAGCCCTGCTATTGGAAACTCGCAAAAGTGAATGTTGTTACTGTAACTGCAATGTTGTCGTAACTGAAGTATAAGTCCAAAAGTGCACCTTTAAAGCTGAGGTGTCTCATTTCTGTGACACCAGTGCCTCTGCGGACAGACAAGAAGCAGCAAGGCATTTTAAGCGATAAGAAATATGTGCAGGAGTTACTGTGAAACTGAGGGCAGCTGTACGATCTGCCTGGACGTGCCATCAGTCAGAGCTGTCCTGCTGCTGTATCAGCACAGGTGTCATAAAACATGGTGCTTGGTATGGCAGAGAGTGAGAGAAAAGTCTATTACTGATTAAACATTTGCATTTTTGGACAAGGTCATAAAAAAATACAGTCCTTCTAGACAAAGAACATCAAGATGCAGATAGCATGATTAAAAGTGCTTCCCACACACTATGTTCTCACAAGCTTTCATACTCTTTCCACTGACTCATATTCGCATACTTACAATCCTTTTCTGTGTTCAGAGGTAGTTTTGTTGCTTGACTTCATGAGGATTTCTCCTAGAAACTGCTAATTGCACATTTGTGCATGTGCGTTGTCGATAGGCCTATGAATATGCAATTTCCTGATCAATTCTCTACTGGAAATAATCATACGCAATTTCGGGATCTATTTTCTATTGGAAATAGTGATCATGAATCAAGTAAAATGAATATTGATTTTGGTGATCTCATCATTAAAGGATTGCAGGTGGAAGAAAGCCGAAAAGTCAAAAAGCAAGCGAAAGTGGAGTGGCGGCGGCGGACAAAGAAGAGACCTGGATCAGCAGAACATGAATTTTAAGATGAGAACTATAATAAATTTGATGCGAAAACAGGAAACTTTGAGTAAGAAAATCACTGAAATCATTAGAATCATTGAAACTTAAAGCTCCAGCTCTGAAACTATAGAAGTCTCAGATGCAAGTTTGATCACACATTCTGTTCCGCAAATCTATAAGTGTTGAAGGCTTGTGGCTTAAATTGCTATATGCTTTGTTTTCTGAGAAGGTGGAAAGAAAGGGGCTGCATCTTACAATGGAATTGAATCACTATCTAACCGTACTAATTTTATTGTATTTGTATATGAGTGTGACTTGTGTGGTTGAGGCAATGCATACTTGGACCATGCTTTTAGAGGTGTTATAGATATTTTTGTAGGCTTAAATAGAGATGAGCATCTTAATGTTATACTTAGAGCCCCTGCAATTCTTCCATTTGAACTTTTGATACTCTGTGCTAAGTGTGATAAAGGTTATGTACCCTGTCTGTGTATGTATGCAAGGAGACTACCAAATAAGGAAGAATGCAGGGATAATTTTGAGGAAGTTAATGTAAATTTTATGCAAGGCTATAAAATGCCAAGAAGAGCTTCAGACGCTGCCGCACTCCGATGGTGAAGACTTACTCGCTGTTACTTTCATTCTATTACTTATGAGTTATTGTATACTAATAAAGCGAAACCATTACAAATGGTGATATGTTAAAACTTTATTTAAAAAGGACTCTGAGTAATTTATTTTGGGTAACCTATTATTCTGAAACTGAATGACTTCCTTCGAGCCTCAGGAAGCCCGAACTCAGCTGAGCAGACTCGGACACCGGGGAGGATTCCAGATCTTTTGACCACATTTCTTGATCTCAGACATAAGGGCAACTGAATTGCAGCTTTTGATGAGAATTAGAGATGTGCATTAGATGTTTCATGGATTTCCCTTGGTCAATAAACTCAACAGCGTGCATAGTATATGTTTCATGTACACTCAATTTGCTCTTTAATGATGCAGTGAACGTGACCTCCTCAGTTTGTCATTATCCTCAGCCCTCCGTTACAGCCCCTGCTGTGTTCGGGTTCAGAGCAGAATGATATCAAACCAGCCTTAAAGATTAGCAAATTTACCTAGCTTTGCTACTTAAAGTGAGACATTTGTTTTAATTAGCCACTTTTGTGATGATTTTACTCGGTTTTAATTAGATTCTGTGACTGATGAGAAGAGATTTCAGTGGTACCAGAACCAGCAGGCAAAATGTGGGTGTGTTATGGTTGTCAGCCTTTGGGAGGGAATTTCTCATGCATTAAAGGAGAGATAGCAGAAAAGCCTTGATATTACTCACATAGCTGAGCCCTCTCTGTTTATCACCACTACTCTTGCTTTAGTTCAACACCGAGCTCTCGTGATGCCCTGTCTGGCTCTCAAGGGTGTATGTGTGTGTGTTCCTTCCATATTTCTTCCTGAAAGACAAGCACATTAAAGGGAGATTTGTTGTAGGATATCTCTACTTCCATTAAAGATTATGTGTAGGATACTTTTGTGCAAATATGGGGTTATTTTATGCAATGGGAGTGTGAATGAATGAATCAGTGAGTGATTTTCTATATCCCCTTATTTAGTTTGCAGACCCTGGTAGTGCCTGGTTACAGATCTGGTTAGCTTCTATTTCCTCCTTGTTCATTCAGAGTAATGGTAAACCTCTGAATATTGCTTCTGAATATTTTTCCTAGAACAAGGAACAGGACATAAATAGCAATTAGTCAACATTCATTTTTTCCAGTGGGTTTACAATATGCATTGCAAAGACAATCCCTCTGGAGCAACCCGTGGTTAAGTGGTTTACTTTAGAGCCTGATAATGATGTCTCTCCAGTCTCAGGTAAACCAAGCATTGGTATTAACATCCATCTTGCTGTTTACACATGGTATTAACATGTGTCTCAAATGTGTTTCCAGGGACCACGTACATAACTCTCAACATCAGCTGCGGTTATGTATGTAAGGGCCAAAGGTCAAGGTATGGATGGTTAGACCCTGCTGGTAAATGCTGTAACTACACTATCTGTTTCTAAAAAGCATCTTTCTCCTTTAACAACAGAGGCTGATAAATTGACTTAAAAAAAAAACTAACATTTTGCTCAGATATGTTTAAAATTGAAACAATAAAGTAGTGCAAATAAAATCTGGATTTTATATTTGCATTAGGCAATGTTTAGTCAGACTGCAGCTGCCTGGCACAAGTTAGAAAAACTGGTCTAAGATCTTAAATGCCAGTTTTGCAAGTAGCAGTATTGCAGTATGTAACAATATGCGCTCCAACAAATGATGCACTTAAAGATATCTGAATATCTTTGTTCATGTCAAGTAAGGTGTGCGCCTTGTCACTCGGGCTGTGTTCCACCTCAGGGTTCTGTTATAATGCCATAAAGAGTGCTTTTAAGATCTGAATTCTTGTAAGTGCTGTTATAAACAGCTGATGACAGGTATTTTCAGTTCTTTGCACATCACTTGTAAATGACCTAAAAGTATATCTAATCATTCCTGCCTTTTTCGTGAATGCTTGTTTTGTTATGTTAAGTCTCTAGAAAATATTCTGGGTATTTTAAGTTGTTGTAAAAAAGCATGTGACAGGATTGTATGTCTTCGGGCTACAAGTTCCCTTTGGCATTCTTTCATGGTGCGTACCAGACAAACACACACAGGTGTTGTGTACAGGATGTGTGTGCACACGTCTTTTTCTATGACTTGCACTCATGCAATCATGCCTTTTAGCACTGTCTTTTCATATTGGCACACACAAGATGCAGCTTGCTCTACACAATACTGTGTAATTTTGTCTCATCAAAAGTTGCTTAAGCATAAGCAAACATTCCATTTAAAATGCAGTGCCAAATTGACTCATCAATATATATTACTGGCAATTTTTCAAATAAATTGAAGATGAAAACTGTTTTAAACAAGAAAGAAGGAGAGTATTATTTGCACTCAAAATGTGAAAAGTTGCCTACATTGTCTACTGCTTTTGGTATGTGGTAAAATGGTGTTGGATAAATTGGTGATAGATAAAATATGTGTCTGTGGCGGTAGGAGGCAGAGTGCTACTGTCACAGTGGTCGATTTGAGATGTGAGGCCGCTGTTTTCATTAAAGGTCCTCTTCAGCTTAATTTATGGTAAAACCCTTTGAGCTCTCTGGGTCCTCCAGCAAAAAGCCAATTGAATGCAAAAGCAGCACGACGGAGTAGTTTACATTTCCACTTAATCCAGAGATTGATCATGCATTTTTGTTATATTGGGAATTTTTGGAATTATGATAAAGTCTGAAAAGCTCTAAATAATAATAATAATAACAATGAGGCCCTATGAAAATATTAAATTATCAAAAGATAATGTTTTGATTACTTTTAATTGTTTTCATTTAAGAAAATAAGTGTTTGCATTCACTGTTGTTGTTTATTATTATTTATATAATATTTATTCATTTTTATTTAGCATTTACATTTTTTCATTTTAATTCTAGTGTAAGCTTTAGTAATTTTGTTATGTGTTCTTGTCATTTGTATTACTTTTTGTATTTTAAAATATTTCTATTTTGTTTTATTTTTATTTGAGTTTTAGTACCCTAATTTTGTATTTCAATATAACTCAGTTGCCAGGGAAACATTTATCTTTTTATTTTATTGTATTTTTTCCATTAACAAAATCGATTGTAATAAAACAACATTGCCGGGGATGTGTCCATAGACTCCTGCAGTTGAATATCTGTGTACAGCGATTTTATTTTTTCATGCTTCACTTCATGCTCTTAGCGGGATTCCGTCAACATCTAGCGGGGAATGGGAAAAGGAGAAGCCGGAGTGGATCTGATATGCAGTCGCAGATCGCTCCGTCTCACTCTTGTACGGTAGTTCAGCCTGTGCGTTGCTTAGAGTCACCTAAAACTCGACGTTTTTGAACTATTTCCAAGAACAACTACCCATGCAGCCAAGTTTTGTCTGAAATGTAAGTTACTCAAAATCAATTGCTTTAACACTATACAACTGATGTATAAAAGCAATATAACATTGTGTTGTAAACTGAAATTTTAGAAAAGTAGAACATTCAAAAAAATTGTAAAAACAAAACGCCATTTCAGTGTGGGTTACAAGCACGAAAGACAGACAAGCGTACATATGTACTTATCACCAAACATATTATTATGTTGGTAAACCTTGAACTTGAATGAAAGCTGTTATTATGAAACACAGGTGTAGGGCTACCTTTACATCAACACACTTGAGATCAATATGGCGGCTGTTGAAGACTCACTCAGATCACTTCATATCAGTCAGTATTAAAGGCCCTTCATTGAAACCATTAGAAGAGAGAATCAGCACTCACTTAGCGGCCTGGGGAAACAATGAAGGAGGGAGGGGTGGCATGGAGAAAATGACCACAGAGAGTTTACACAACCACATGATAAACAAAGAGCTGGGTAGACGGTCTATATGCAATGCAAAAGAGGGCTACAGAATCCAGCACTATTATACTCTAGTCACTGTTGCAACCGTTTAACTTACTGTAATAGATCTAAAGTGAAGCATATGTGTAATTAGACAGGGAGAATACAAATACTGTACTGTAGCTGATTTAGGGGAAATGAGAGAAGGGTCAAGTGAGATGAAAAAGCACTTAGATGCAGCAGAATGTTTTATAGAGAGTAGCTATGCACTCTTTTAGTCTGAGATGGCAAAGACAAATAAAAAGAAAAGACCATTTATACTGCAGAAGCATTTGCTGTTCATGAAAATCACTTTCTCTCTGTAAGAAATCTGTTGCTAATGTGCTTCAGTTTATTGTTAAAGACCAGATAGGGCTTGCAGTTGGATAGAGAAAGATGAATGTGTTGCAACCGTTTAACTTACTGTAATAGATCTAAAGTGAAGCATATGTGTAATTAGACAGGGAGAATACAAATACTGTACTGTAGCTGATTTAGGGGAAATGAGAGAAGGGTCAAGTGAGATGAAAAAGCACTTAGATGCAGCAGAATGTTTTATAGAGAGTAGCTATGCACTCTTTTAGTCTGAGATGGCAAAGACAAATAAAAAGAAAAGACCATTTATACTGCAGAAGCATTTGCTGTTCATGAAAATCACTTTCTCTCTGTAAGAAATCTGTTGCTAATGTGCTTCAGTTTATTGTTAAAGACCAGATAGCAGAGGGCTTGCAGTTGGATAGAGAAAGATGAATGAAAAAAAAAGAAGTATAAAAACATGCAATGTGTGGGTTCTGTTGAATGATGTCCATCACTAGTAGAGGAATGTGCATCCTGGTACAGTATTCAGTCTGCTTTCCATCTCTATTTTAGCTTCAAATTCAGATAAACAGAGAGGAATTTAAGTTAATGTGTTCAATAACTGGAGTGGTTAAAAAGCAAGTGCTCTGGTCTGTGTAAATGATAATAATGACAGACATTGTGTAGGTAGATTCGTTTGCTTATTTTAAGTATGAACCATATAAAATGTTGTTGTAATTTTATGTTTTGTTAAATGGTAAAAAAAAAACAAAAAAAAACAATGTATTACAAAAGGTTTTATTTATTTATATATTTATACGTTTATTGAAAAAATATTTTGGTGTTGTTTTAAGATTACATTTAACAAAATTTAAATTTGTGGATAAAGCAAAAACAAAATATTATTAAATTGAAAACAAGAAATAAAAATAAGACCGTAATTATTTGCCGTGTATTTGACTTGAAACAGATGCACCTATTGAAAGACAGATGAGGGGAAAGGAGAGAGAAGGCCAAGAGGGATCTGTTGGGATGGGTGGAGAAGAATGAGGTAGTGAGAGAAAGAAAACAAGAGATAGATGACAGTGGAGGAAAGACAGATGGTGGAGTGACTCCAGTTTTGGTAGAAGTATTAATGGACACAGCTGTCACTTCTGTGTGTGTGTGTGTGTGCAAGGGAGATGTGCCTGAATATTAGTGTCCCTCCTAAGATGAGAATTTGAAACATTTGACTTTCATTCTCTTTCTCTATCTCAGTTGTCCTCTTGTTCTGACAAATCCATTCCTGAGATAAAGAATTCAAGAATTCAGGGTTTGGCCACTGAGCACCTGCTGGTAGATGTGGTAACTACCCCATTTGGGTGCAAAAATAGGATAATCACTAGTGAAATGTTAGGGATTGTGCACATTCTTGTGGTGCCAGCAGCCAAACAGCATTGCTATGACTCCATAGTAATTAGTCACATTAGGCAATTGCCTTAAATAACTGGATGTGGAACTGAATGTCTGTCACATGGCAGATTTCAAATCACATACTTTGGTCGTCCTGCACCAGCCGATCAATTACCATGAATAACAATTTTAAAAAACAGAGACCAGTGGTGTTCAACCAGGGTTCTCAGCAAACGTCCAAGGAGAACTTTAGATTACCTTTAGGCAAGGCAAGGCAAGGCAAGTTTATTTATATAGCACATTTCATACACAATGGTAATTCAAAGTGCTTTACATAAAATAAAATAAAAAAATAATCACAACAGTAAAACAAGGAATTTAAAAACTTTGAAAATGATTAAAACATTTATTTAAGAGGTTTTAAAATGAATTTAAAACGATTAAGAATAGAAAATGATTATACATAAAATACATAGATGAAATAGACAAAATGAGTATTAATGGGATAATCCACCCGAAAAGGAAATGTATTCACCGTCATGTCGTTCCAAACCTGTATGCATTTCTTTCTTCTGTGGAACACAAAAGAAGACAATTTATAGAATGTTGGTAACAGTTTCGGTTCCCATTGATTTCCATTGTATGGGCAAAAAATACAATGGAAGTCAATGGGTACGGAAACTGTTTAGTTAGCAACATTCTTCAAAATATCTTCTTTTGTGTTCAGCAGAGGAAAGAAATGCATACAGGTTTGGAATTACATAAGTGTCAGTAAATGATAGGTAGCCTAATTTAAAAAATCCAATCTAGACCTGCAATATTCATGTAAATGAATAAAATATTTATATTTGTATGATGAATGGATATCATTTTTTATTGTTATGCCAAGCTCTAAAATATTTAATCTGGTAGAAATTGTGAAATATTTTTAAAAACCACTGTTATAGACATCTTAAAAGAATAATATGCATCCACTGCCATCTAGTGCTGATGAAGGAAACAGCAAATATGTGTTATTAAATCAAGAACACCAGCTCATGATACTAAAAGGTCATTTCATTAAAAAAGCTCATTAAACTGAAATTCCTCAATTAGTCAGTCATGACAAATTGTACTTATTAACTGATTAACCAGTCTCCTCCTCAGAGAGAGAGAGAGAGATTGTTTGTATTCAGTCGAAAGACCCAATGTAAACAATTGCTAATAACCGTTTTGATCCCGCTAAAAAGGCTTATATTTGCAGATGCCATGGAAAGGAATCCAATTACAAGTCATTCTTATTGGCAGTGTTAAAACTTGGATATTTTGTTGCACTTAAGCGTCCAGATTATTGGTATTTAGAGTTTCTATATTTTAGATCTGTTATCTGGTTTGGCTTATGTAAAGGCTCACAAGCAAAGAAAACAACATGATTTACTACAAATGTGGAGTTTTATTGCAATTTGTTAATGCTCATGGACACAGAACCACTAAAAGTTGATATAATACAAGGGTTTCTTTAATCTGTACAGATAAACTACAATGAAATAGTCGATGATTCTGTTTTAACCTTCATCCAAAAACAGATTGTTTTGAGCATTATACCTGATTTTACCCCAGAACTTCACATCATATTTATCTACTGATGTGTGTCAGGGTGCTATGTGCTTTTGCAGTATTTTGACAGAGCAAAGGTAACAGGCCATTGGGAGACAAGAGTTCAACAGTCATGTTTTCACCTCAGACTGTGCCGCCGCCTTGTGGGATACATTGTGGTTCAAGTGTGGTGACGGACTCAGGACCAGAAAGAGTTGAAGTCTTGTTGAGGTGTGATACTATGTGATTTAGGAGCTGTCTTGAGGGTACAAAATGTGGTATAGCTGGTCGTTGAAGATGCCAGTGTAGGTGCTGACAGCTCGAACTGTGTCTTCATACAGGTTCCTTGATGAGGGAGGAAAGGCAAAATGTCAAAAATGTTCATTTTCAGGAACTTAATAGGAATTGTTTACATAAAAATGACAACTTGCTAAAAATGTACTCACCCTCAGGGCATCCAAGGTGTAGATGAGTTTTTTTCTTCATTGGAACAGATTTGGAGAAATGTAGCATTACATCACTTGCTCATCAAATGGATCCTCTGTTGTGAATGGGTGCTGTCAGAATGCGAGTTTAAAAAGCTAGTAAGAAACACCCAAATAATCCACAAATATTCAAAATGACTCCAGTCCATAAATTAATATCTTGTGTAGTGAAAAAGCTGGCCAAATTTCTGGCTAAAAAAGTCCATAATCCATTATAATATTTCTTCCAGTGAAAAACTCCATCTCCTGTTGTCCTCTCACCAACATTCTTGTTTAGAACTGTTCTGGACTCGATCTGTCCATATTTCTCTCCTGATTCAGACGAAAGGACTTTTTCACTGAAGAAAGCAATATTATGGATAGAGGACTCGTATGGTTTGAAGTTTAAAAATGCATTGATCTTTATTATAAACACTTCTTACAAACACATAGCTTTTCACTACACAAGACATCAATTGATGGACTGGAGTTGTGATGATTGTGGATTATTATGATGTTTTTATTAGCCGTTTGGTCTCTCATTCTGATGGCACCCATTCACTGCAGAGGATTCATGTGTGAGCAAGCGATATAATGATACATTTCTCCAAATCTCTTCTGATGAATAAATAAACTAGTCTACATCTTGGATGGCCTGAGTGTGAGTATATTTTCAGTAAATTTTCATTATTGGGGTGAACTATTTTGTTAAAATCTCATCATTGCCCATGTATTGTAATAGGAAGTTACACATGTGCCTGTGTCTAAAAGCCCAGAAGGGAATGTTTGTAAGTACGGACTAAGGTAATGTATAAAATTAGATTTACTTGGCTTTCTCATCCAGTTTGTAGCCCTTGATGGTCTCTACATAGCCGCTGGCAGTGTCAACACTCTGGTCATAGTAGGACTTAAGTGTGTTCACCACAGTGGCAATGGTTCCCTTCTCCTCCTCAGCCTGCCTGGGCACGCGAAAGCTCTCTGCTCCTGCAGGGGCGAGCCAACGTTTGAGTGAGATGAGTTTTTAAAAAATCATTCTTTATTTTCATGTTTCATTGTCATTTTATGTTACTTCATTAGCAGCAAAGCATGCATAATAAAAATTCTAACTAAATATGTTTATGAATGTGTGTCTGTACATACCCAGAGCAAGGAGAGCAATGACAACTGTGATAACCAGTAGCTTGTTCATAATGGCAGGTATCTCTGAGGGATTTAGTAAAACACTGGTCAGATGACAGCAGTCCAAGTGTGAGAATATAAATGTGGCCACCAGAGGGCATTATTTTATTTTTAGTGCATGCAGTCACTTATTTAGTAATCAATAGGCTATAAAAAGCATATACTGTATATGCTTTTACACTAGATTATGCTTTTAAGCAATTTTAGTGGCATAAAACAATTTTAGATTTATTTATTTAATCGATTATTAGTTTTATTTGTTTTTGTAAGACAGTTACCATTTGCTCATTTAATAAAGGTAGTGATAAAATCATAATGTTTAAGAAAACCGTTTGTATATTATGTATTATATTTGCAATAACATTGAGGCTTCAAAACATACTAAATGCAGCAATATTATCTGTACAGTCCACTATACAGACTTACGTCATGTGCGTTTTAGGAATTCAGCAGGTTTGTGGATTCATAGATGCTAAACAGTCAAGAATCCTAAAATCTGTTCTAATATCTGAACATTTTTTTAATGCCCTTTAATAGAAGAGGGAAAATATGGCTGTACTCACAGTTTCTCCTCTGCGGAAAGTGTGTCAGACGGGTTAGCGGCAAAAACTCTTTGGCCTATCTTATATATGGGTACAGCTTTATTGACCTGATAACTCAAGAGCCAAAGTGCAACCGTCTCAGATAAATGTTATGTGTGTGTGTGTTTATGTGGGGCTGTGCTTTTTGCTGGAGTTTGTTGTTAGATTAGAAAGACTAAAATGAGATTACCTGTTAGAAAGATATGGCTCTTCACACAAATAGACATACTGATTGATCACATTAAACAAACTCACTGACTTTGATCAACTGTCTGACAATTAAGAGTTAGTAAAGCTCCTATCTGGGCTCCTAATGTGATAATACACTATGATAGAGTCTTTTATATTCTGTTCCTCATCCACCAGCAGACAGATAAGTGCTCACAGGCTCTTTTTGTCTTGCGTAAATGAACTTCAACACGTTTCCAAATAAAGTCCTAAGTCTGTTTCACCATATACACGTCAGCCTGTTGAGACTACTTAAGGTTATTTTTTGCAAAAGTGTGTGTTTGTATGTGTGTATCTAGATCTTTCATTGTGTCTGTACAAGATGAGATGTTTTTGAGTTTGTGAAATCAATTTCTTCACCAACATAAATACACTTTATATCATTCTTTATAGGCATCTATGGTACCATGAAGAACCTTTAACATCCATGGAAACTTTCCATTGCACAAAAGGTTTTTTATTGTGGAAAATAATTTAATTATTAAAATGTTCATCACACTTATAAAAACATGTTTTGTTTTTTGTTTTTTTAAACTGAAATATTCTTTGGAGTACCCAAAATGGTTCTTCTATGGTATTTCTATGGAAACCTCCTTTTGGAACCTTTATTTTTAAGAGTGTACACTCTTACAAATAAAGGTGCTTCAAAAGGTTCTTCAAGCGATGCCATAGAAGAACCATTTTTGGTTCCACAAAGAACCATTCAGTCAAAGGTTCTTTAAAGAACCATTTCTTTCTTGCGTTTTTGTAATCTGAAGAACCTTCTTTCGCCACAAAGAACCTTTTGTGAAACAGAAAGGTTCTTCAGATGTTAAAGGTTCTTTATGGAACCATTTAGACAAAAAGGTTCTTCTATGGCATCGTGAAGCACCTTTATTTTTAAGAGTGTAGGGTTGTATAATAACATGGACCAGCAAGAAACAAGCCAGCAGTTGGTCATTCCAGGGGACACCGTCAAGCTGATGTTTTGGAACACTGTGTTTGGTCAACCAGCTAATAACCAGCTATATTCCAAATAACAGCTACGAGCTTAAGCAGGATGTCCAGGGCAGATATCAGCTGTTTTAGTTTTAGTTTCGGTGGAACGATTAAGGTGTTGATTAATGTGATATTTAACTAAAAAGAAACAAGGGAGTGACTATGACTTTGGACAGATATCATAATGAGAAATCATAGTGAGGTTTCATTGAAACTTAGTGATGATCCAGTGATGCAGGTTTCCCTTAGAAGGATTTTAGGTGTTTGGCTGGTTTGTTGGAAAATGTAAAAAAAAAGAAAAAAAAAGTATAATGATAAATATTGTATATATGCACTGTACTGTATATTATTGTGTGTGTATGAGAGAGAATGAGAGATATCTGTTATGCAATAAACCCAGTCACTCGTATGAACCTCAGCAGGTGGTTACCACTGAGAAATCATTGAGAGCTTTGGTTTTGACTTCCACATTATCACTGTAGGTAAATCACTCTTGTTGCACATTTGAGGGCATTATTTCTTTAAAAATCATGGGCAGAGCTTCAGTCAGTTAGATCATTCTACACCTTAACATTGACACACTAGACTGCTAGGGTGCTCTTTATGGTTGCCTATGGCTTGCTTAGTTGGGGTTAAAAGATACTTAATATTCAGTAATATTATCGATTTGACTGCACTGACACTATCAGATAAGAATAAAACTTGAGCTGTATGGTGACACTATTGTCTTCTGTAGAGCTGCTTTATAGCTTAATCAAATTAATTTTATAATTGATTAATCTTACACAGTTATTGAACTGGACTAGATCGACACTGAACTCACTCAATGCTGAATAAGGACCCTATGTCTTTATAGAGCTGCTTTACAGCAGAATTTTAATTTGTCAATAAATTAGGAAGCTTGCATCATTGATGTTATTTACATTTACTTTTATTCAGACACTTGCAGTTACTTTTACGGATACTTTTATCCAAAGCAACTTACAATTGAGGAATACAACAAGCAATTCATCATAAAGAGGCAAATAAACACAGGAAGGGCTTGTAATACAAAGACATTGTTCAGGTTAGTACAAGCTAGAGAGGGAGGGATTAGGGGAAGAGAAAGCAACATTTTTATTATTATTTTAATACTAGGATGCAGTCAAGTGTTGATGAAAGAGATGAGTTTTCAGCTGTCGCTTGAAAATTGTCAGGGATTCAGCATTTCGGATGGGGGTGGGATGATCATTCCATCAGCCGGGAACGGTGAATGAAAATGTTCTGGAAAGTGAATTTGTGCCTCTCTGTGATGGTACCATGAGGCGTTGCTCACTTGTAGATCTCAGGCTTCTGGAGAGGATGTATATTTGTAAGAGTGAGTAGAAATAACAGGGTGCTGAGCCCGTTGGTTGTTCTATAAGCAAACATCAACGTCTTTAGCTTGATGCGAGCCGCAACCGGTAGCCAGTGCAGGAAGATGAAGAAAGGTGTGACGTGGGCCCTTTTGGGTTCATTGAAGACCAGTCATGCTGCTGAATTCTGAATCATTTGTAGAGGTTTGATTTCACATGATGGAAGTCCAGCCAGAAGAGCATTGCAGTATCCAGCCTAGAAATGACAAGAGCCTGGACAAGAAGTTGTGCAGCATGCTCCATTAGGAAGGGCCTGATCTTTCTAATGTTGTGCAATGCAAACCTGCATGATTGACCGGTTTTTGTAGTGTGGTCTTAGAAAGTCAGCTGGTCATCAAAGATTACACCAAGATTTCTGAGGTGATGTTCTTTTATCCATGCCGAGATGTCCGTCAGGCAGTCTGATATCCGTGCAGCTAACGTTGGATCATCTGGTTGAAATGAAAGATAGAGCTGTGTGTCATCAACATAGCAATGGTCAGAGAAACCATGTGCCTGTATAATAGGTCCCAG
Source organism: Sinocyclocheilus grahami (assembly GCF_001515645.1). NCBI lineage: Eukaryota > Metazoa > Chordata > Actinopteri > Cypriniformes > Cyprinidae > Sinocyclocheilus > Sinocyclocheilus grahami. The sequence goes on along the minus strand of NW_015505219.1, from coordinate 2,190,000 downwards.
TGATGCAGTGTATATGGAGAAGAGGAGGGGTCAAAGAACTGTTCCCTGAGGAACCCCAGTGATCAGTTGATGTGCTTTGGATACCTCCCTTCCCCAGGCCACCCTAAAAGACATACCTGTGAGATAGGATTCAAACCAGCGAAGTGGAATCCCTGTGATGCTCAGCGATGAGAGGGTGGACAGGAGGATCTGATGATTGACAGTGTCAAAAGCAGCAGATAGATCCAGCCGAATGAGAACTGATGATTTAGTATCAGTTTTCGCAATCCGCAAGGCTTCAGTGACTGACAGTAATGCAGTCTCAGTTGAATGGTCACTTCTGAAACCTGACTGGTTAACGTCAAGTTGGTTATTCTGTGAAAGAAATAATGATACCTGGTTGAAAACGACTCGTTCAAGTGTTTTTGCTATGAATGGAAGGAGAGAGACAGGTTTTTTGAGCCGTGGGGTTACCCAAGCCTGCTTGAATGCAGTGGGAAGAAAATGCCTGTGAGAAGAGATGTGTTGATGATATGTGTGATTGCTGGTAAGAGTGTAAGAGAGATTGCTTGGAGAAGGTGTGAGGGTATTGGGTCTAGAGGGCAGGTTGTAGGATGGCTGGAGAGGAGAAGTTTAGATACTTCTGCCTCAGTGAGGGGACAGAAGGAGGAAAAAAGAGTTTTAGTAGTGGATGTGGTTGGTTTGTGTTCCTGTGTGCATTGAGCTGAGAACTGACTGCTAATGGTTTTAGTTTTTTCTGTGAAGAAAATAGCAAAATCACCAGCTGTTAAAGATGTGGTGGGAGGTGGTGGAGGGGGACAGAAGAGAGAATTTAATGTTTTGAAGAGATCGCATGTGTCTGAAGCGCTGTTGAACTTGTTGTGGAAACATGAAGATTTGGCAGTATGGACTTCAACAGAGAAAGATGAAAGCAAAGACTGATACATACTCAGGTCTGATGTATCTTTTGATTTGCGCTATTTTCTCTCTGTTGCCCTGAGTTTGGATCGATGTTCTCAAAGAACATCGGATAGCTAGAGGTTAGAATGGGTATCATGTGCTGGCCTGGAGGAGAGAGGACATATATCGTCTAGACAAGAAGTTTATGTGAAGCATAAAGTATTAGTTGCTGCATTCACATCCAGAGATGAGAAAAGGGTGGGTAAGGCAAGAGAGGAAGACACTACAGAGGAAAGATGGGAGGGTGAAGGGGAGTGTAGGATTCACCTAAAAACCGGTAGAGGGGTTGGTGGCACACGGGTAGTAAGATGTAGGTTAAATGTAATAAAGAAATGATCAGAGATGTGTATGGGTTTTACCAAAATGTTGTCTGCAATACAATTGCGTGTGCAAATTAAGTCAAGCTGGTTGCCTGATTTGTGAGTGCTTGTGATGGTAAGCCATTTGAAATCAAATGAAGCTAGAAGTGAGTGGAAGTCTGCAGCATGAGGTTTCTCGCCAAAGACTACAAGTGGACTGCCATCCTCAGGGAATGAGTACAGCAGCCCATCCAGCTTCTCTATAAAGGTGCCCAGCTGACCAGGAGGGCGATAGATTACTACAACATCGAGTTTTATAGGAGCTATTACGGTAATAGCATGAGATTCAAATGAGTTATTATTGCATAGGGGGAGGGAGAGTACCCCCACCCCACCCAACCTGACGGGGAGTGTGAGAGAAAGAGAAGTTGTTAGAGAGAGCAGCAGGGGTTGCTGAGTCTTCTGGAAGAATCCAGGTCATTCAGTTATGAATTAATGAAACGCCTTTGTAAGTGTTCACTCCGTCTCGAATCGCGCTCCCGGAAAGCGCTTGAGAAACAGTGTCTCTTCCGCGGCTCGGTAAGCTTTCAACTAGTTTTTTTTGTTTTTTTCTCGAGCAAGACACTGTATGACATTCACGTTACATGATTTGATTGATTTTTATGGGCGACAGCGCACCGCACTAAAATAAATGAACATTCATGTTTTCATAACCAGTGGCCAAATTCAAAAACAAAACTAAAATTAAATCATCTTTGAGAGCAAGGGGGCCCCCTGGTGTTTCGGGGGCCCTACGCAGCTTGCATACTTTGTGTATAGGGAGGATCAGCTCTGCATGGGTGTTCTGGGTGGTTGCTTACAAAGTCTCTTTGACAAGTAAGTCTATGGAATTTTCTTTCCTCTTTTTAACATCTTTGTGAAAATCATGTCCCGTTAGTAATAGTACATTCTTAAAAATCAAGGTGCTTCAAAAGGTTCTTCAAACGATCCCATAGAAGAACCTTTTTGGTTCCACAAAGAACCATTTAGTCAAAGGTTCTTTAAAGAACCATCTCTTTCTTACCTTTTTATAATCTGAAGAACCTTCTTTCGCCACAAAGAACCTTTTGTGAAACAGAAAGGTTCTTCAGATGTTAAAGGTTCTTTATGGAACC
>NW_015505219.1:2138715-2182139 GCF_001515645.1 Sinocyclocheilus grahami | reverse complement strand
TTTGTGCCTCTCTGTGATGGTACCATGAGGCGTTGCTCACTTGTAGATCTCAGGCTTCTGGAGAGGATGTATATTTGTAAGAGTGAGTAGAAATAACAGGGTGCTGAGCCCGTTGGTTGTTCTATAAGCAAACATCAACGTCTTTAGCTTGATGCGAGCCGCAACCGGTAGCCAGTGCAGGAAGATGAAGAAAGGTGTGACGTGGGCCCTTTTGGGTTCATTGAAGACCAGTCATGCTGCTGAATTCTGAATCATTTGTAGAGGTTTGATTTCACATGATGGAAGTCCAGCCAGAAGAGCATTGCAGTATCCAGCCTAGAAATGACAAGAGCCTGGACAAGAAGTTGTGCAGCATGCTCCATTAGGAAGGGCCTGATCTTTCTAATGTTGTGCAATGCAAACCTGCATGATTGACCGGTTTTTGTAGTGTGGTCTTAGAAAGTCAGCTGGTCATCAAAGATTACACCAAGATTTCTGAGGTGATGTTCTTTTATCCATGCCGAGATGTCCGTCAGGCAGTCTGATATCCGTGCAGCTAACGTTGGATCATCTGGTTGAAATGAAAGATAGAGCTGTGTGTCATCAACATAGCAATGGTCAGAGAAACCATGTGCCTGTATAATAGGTCCCAGTGATGCAGTGTATATGGAGAAGAGGAGGGGTCAAAGAACTGTTCCCTGAGGAACCCCAGTGATCAGTTGATGTGCTTTGGATACCTCCCTTCCCCAGGCCACCCTAAAAGACATACCTGTGAGATAGGATTCAAACCAGCGAAGTGGAATCCCTGTGATGCTCAGCGATGAGAGGGTGGACAGGAGGATCTGATGATTGACAGTGTCAAAAGCAGCAGATAGATCCAGCCGAATGAGAACTGATGATTTAGTATCAGTTTTCGCAATCCGCAAGGCTTCAGTGACTGACAGTAATGCAGTCTCAGTTGAATGGTCACTTCTGAAACCTGACTGGTTAACGTCAAGTTGGTTATTCTGTGAAAGAAATAATGATACCTGGTTGAAAACGACTCGTTCAAGTGTTTTTGCTATGAATGGAAGGAGAGAGACAGGTTTTTTGAGCCGTGGGGTTACCCAAGCCTGCTTGAATGCAGTGGGAAGAAAATGCCTGTGAGAAGAGATGTGTTGATGATATGTGTGATTGCTGGTAAGAGTGTAAGAGAGATTGCTTGGAGAAGGTGTGAGGGTATTGGGTCTAGAGGGCAGGTTGTAGGATGGCTGGAGAGGAGAAGTTTAGATACTTCTGCCTCAGTGAGGGGACAGAAGGAGGAAAAAAGAGTTTTAGTAGTGGATGTGGTTGGTTTGTGTTCCTGTGTGCATTGAGCTGAGAACTGACTGCTAATGGTTTTAGTTTTTTCTGTGAAGAAAATAGCAAAATCACCAGCTGTTAAAGATGTGGTGGGAGGTGGTGGAGGGGGACAGAAGAGAGAATTTAATGTTTTGAAGAGATCGCATGTGTCTGAAGCGCTGTTGAACTTGTTGTGGAAACATGAAGATTTGGCAGTATGGACTTCAACAGAGAAAGATGAAAGCAAAGACTGATACATACTCAGGTCTGATGTATCTTTTGATTTGCGCTATTTTCTCTCTGTTGCCCTGAGTTTGGATCGATGTTCTCAAAGAACATCGGATAGCTAGAGGTTAGAATGGGTATCATGTGCTGGCCTGGAGGAGAGAGGACATATATCGTCTAGACAAGAGGTTTATGTGAAGCATAAAGTATTAGTTGCTGCATTCACATCCAGAGATGAGAAAAGGGTGGGTAAGGCAAGAGAGGAAGACACTACAGAGGAAAGATGGGAGGGTGAAGGGGAGTGTAGGATTCACCTAAAAACCGGTAGAGGGGTTGGTGGCACACGGGTAGTAAGATGTAGGTTAAATGTAATAAAGAAATGATCAGAGATGTGTATGGGTTTTACCAAAATGTTGTCTGCAATACAATTGCGTGTGCAAATTAAGTCAAGCTGGTTGCCTGATTTGTGAGTGCTTGTGATGGTAAGCCATTTGAAATCAAATGAAGCTAGAAGTGAGTGGAAGTCTGCAGCATGAGGTTTCTCGCCAAAGACTACAAGTGGACTGCCATCCTCAGGGAATGAGTACAGCAGCCCATCCAGCTTCTCTATAAAGGTGCCCAGCTGACCAGGAGGGCGATAAATTACTACAACATCGAGTTTTATAGGAGCCATTACGGTAATAGCATGAGATTCAAATGAGTTATTATTGCATAGGGGGAGGGAGAGTACTCCCACCCCACCCAACCTGACGGGGAGTGTGAGAGAAAGAGAAGTTGTTAGAGAGAGCAGCAGGGGTTGCTGAGTCTTCTGGAAGAATCCAGGTCATTCAGTTATGAATTAATGAAACGCCTTTGTAAGTGTTCACTCCGTCTCGAATCGCGCTCCCGGAAAGCGCTTGAGAAACAGTGTCTCTTCCGCGGCTCGGTAAGCTTTCAACTAGTTTTTTTTGTTTTTTTCTCGAGCAAGACACTGTATGACATTCACGTTACATGATTTGATTGATTTTTATGGGCGACAGCGCACCGCACTAAAATAAATGAACATTCATGTTTTCATAACCAGTGGCCAAATTCAAAATTTCGCAATCCGCAAGGCTTCAGTGACTGACAGTAATGCAGTCTCAGTTGAATGGTCACTTCTGAAACCTGACTGGTTAACGTCAAGTTGGTTATTCTGTGAAAGAAATAATGATACCTGGTTGAAAACGACTCGTTCAAGTGTTTTTGCTATGAATGGAAGGAGAGAGACAGGTTTTTTGAGCCGTGGGGTTACCCAAGCCTGCTTGAATGCAGTGGGAAGAAAATGCCTGTGAGAAGAGATGTGTTGATGATATGTGTGATTGCTGGTAAGAGTGTAAGAGAGATTGCTTGGAGAAGGTGTGAGGGTATTGGGTCTAGAGGGCAGGTTGTAGGATGGCTGGAGAGGAGAAGTTTAGATACTTCTGCCTCAGTGAGGGGACAGAAGGAGGAAAAAAGAGTTTTAGTAGTGGATGTGGTTGGTTTGTGTTCCTGTGTGTATTGAGCTGAGAACTGACTGCTAATGGTTTTAGTTATTTCTGTGAAGAAAATAGCAAAATCACCAGCTGTTAAAGATGTGGTGGGAGGTGGTGGAGGGGGACAGAAGAGAGAATTTAATGTTTTGAAGAGATCGCATGTGTCTGAAGCGCTGTTGAACTTGTTGTGGAAACATGAAGATTTGGCAGTATGGACTTCAACAGAGAAAGATGAAAGCAAAGACTGATACATACTCAGGTCTGATGTATCTTTTGATTTGCGCTATTTTCTCTCTGTTGCCCTGAGTTTGGATCGATGTTCTCAAAGAACATCGGATAGCTAGAGGTTAGAATGGGTATCATGTGCTGGCCTGGAGGAGAGAGGACATATATCGTCTAGACAAGAGGTTTATGTGAAGCATAAAGTATTAGTTGCTGCATTCACATCCAGAGATGAGAAAAGGGTGGGTAAGGCAAGAGAGGAAGACACTACAGAGGAAAGATGGGAGGGTGAAGGGGAGTGTAGGATTCACCTAAAAACCGGTAGAGGGGTTGGTGGCACACGGGTAGTAAGATGTAGGTTAAATGTAATAAAGAAATGATCAGAGATGTGTATGGGTTTTACCAAAATGTTGTCTGCAATACAATTGCGTGTGCAAATTAAGTCAAGCTGGTTGCCTGATTTGTGAGTGCTTGTGATGGTAAGCCATTTGAAATCAAATGAAGCTAGAAGTGAGTGGAAGTCTGCAGCATGAGGTTTCTCGCCAAAGACTACAAGTGGACTGCCATCCTCAGGGAATGAGTACAGCAGCCCATCCAGCTTCTCTATAAAGGTGCCCAGCTGACCAGGAGGGCGATAGATTACTACAACATCGAGTTTTATAGGAGCTATTACGGTAATAGCATGAGATTCAAATGAGTTATTATTGCATAGGGGGAGGGAGAGTACCCCCACCCCACCCAACCTGACGGGGAGTGTGAGAGAAAGAGAAGTTGTTAGAGAGAGCAGCAGGGGTTGCTGAGTCTTCTGGAAGAATCCAGGTCATTCAGTTATGAATTAATGAAACGCCTTTGTAAGTGTTCACTCCGTCTCGAATCGCGCTCCCGGAAAGCGCTTGAGAAACAGTGTCTCTTCCGCGGCTCGGTAAGCTTTCAACTAGTTTTTTTTGTTTTTTTCTCGAGCAAGACACTGTATGACATTCACGTTACATGATTTGATTGATTTTTATGGGCGACAGCGCACCGCACTAAAATAAATGAACATTCATGTTTTCATAACCAGTGGCCAAATTCAAAAACAAAACTAAAATTAAATCATCTTTGAGAGCAAGGGGGCCCCCTGGTGTTTCGGGGGCCCTACGCAGCTTGCATACTTTGTGTATAGGGAGGATCAGCTCTGCATGGGTGTTCTGGGTGGTTGCTTACAAAGTCTCTTTGACAAGTAAGTCTATGGAATTTTCTTTCCTCTTTTTAACATCTTTGTGAAAATCATGTCCCGTTAGTAATAGTACATTCTTAAAAATCAAGGTGCTTCAAAAGGTTCTTCAAACGATCCCATAGAAGAACCTTTTTGGTTCCACAAAGAACCATTTAGTCAAAGGTTCTTTAAAGAACCATCTCTTTCTTACCTTTTTATAATCTGAAGAACCTTCTTTCGCCACAAAGAACCTTTTGTGAAACAGAAAGGTTCTTCAGATGTTAAAGGTTCTTTATGGAACCCTTTAGACAAAAAGGTTCTTTTATGGCATCGTGAAGCACCTTTATTTTTAAGAGTGTATACACTACCTCTCCTCAATAAACTGCTGAATTTTAAGCATCATTTACGTGGGTAGTACAAACGCTGGATAAGATATGCTCCCAGTTTTAATTATTATCATTAGTGGGATGTTCACAAAGTATGAGCAAATATAATCGTATTATTTGTCTTACATTATTTTTATTATTATTATTATTAGTAGTAGTAGTAGTAGTAATAGTAGTAGTATTTGTTTTATTCACACTCTCAAAAAAGCACAATTATTATTGCGCCTAAACTACTATATAACTATTATAAAATCTCATTACATTAGATATGACAGAAGCTAAATTTCCATTAACTATAATCAAAATAACCAAAAGTGAAAATTGTATGAAACTAGTTATCAGTGACAGGCAGAGAATGAATAGCAATGGTTGCTTTCTAGCATATTCTTTGATTTTTGTTCGATTGAATTACACATTTGTTCAGATTTTGTGAATACGTATATTAAAGAATGTAATTCTTATGTTCATGTCAGACTAGAGAGGGACTGTGCAGCTCATTATTGGTCATTACACAAGAGTGGAATGCACTTGTGAACACTGACCTTTCAGGTTTGGAATAAACCACTAAATTATATTGTTTAAATAAATACCTTATAGTATGTTAACATAAATGTACCCATGTTTTAGTTTTTGTTTTGCTATAGTACCCGTTCTAATTAATCACACTCAAAACTTGGGTTTGCGTTTTACAAATGTTTTTATTTAGTATAAGTCTTGTTGTTTCTTTATGAGGCACAAAAAATCATATAATTCATACTCTATTAATGGTGGACCGGATGTTATTTTTTTCCTGCACTGAACAGAACAGTATGAAATACACAGATACAGTATATACATGCAAAAAAACTGCACCGACATGCTGGACACACAGCTGTCAGATAGTTTCAGATTTGGATCCATTATTGAAGCAATGAAAATACATTTTTGCTGGGTTGAAGGAGTCAGTGGTTGATGAGCTGCAGACTCTTAACCCTCATGAGGCAGGACAGTATCCAGCACTGGCTTGATGTTGGTAATTGCTTTGTCCAGGTGTTCTCCAACGTAGGGCCGCAGATAGTGGCCGTAAGCACCGAGAAGAGCCATGCGAGCATTGTTCACAACAGGCTCAAGCTCAGAGGCCAGACCACTGAAAGGAGCACACAAAACATTATAGATTTACTCACATGGAATGAAGGTTGTTAGAATGATATGGAATTGGTGATGCAGTAAGATGACCAGTTTGAGGCATCCCTCACCTTATAATTTTGATGGCACTTTCCACTCTTGGGCTTTTCCTAATTTCTTCAAAAATCTCCTTGGCTTGTCCTCCTGTTGGTGCGCTCTCTAGAGCTGGTTGAACGGAATCTTTGGCTTTTTCCCAAGCATTGACAAGCCTCTTAAAGAAAACTGCCTTCAGCCCCTCATATTTCTCCACTAACTCCTTGTCAGGCTCGGACCATTGCTGTGCCCACACACACGCCGACACTACAAGAGGAAGAAAAGAGTTTTAGAATGATATAAAACATCCATGTGCCCACCTTAAACAGCATGTTTACACACATTTATTGTAAAGTTCCTGATTACTATGTGTATAAAATCTTGTTTTTCATGGAAACATGTAAAAAAGGATAGTTTGGACCAGATAAAGGTCTGCACAATTGTATGTGCGTCTAGTAAATCGCTGTTCCCCTTAACATGGCTTCATGCTGAGATGCCACCTACATGTCAATCATTCATGTATAGGATTAATTCAGGATAAATGAGACAGTCTCCCAGTCATCTCTATAGCAAAAAGTGTCTCAATTTCACCCTACAAAACTAAATGCAAATAACCTGGTGACTTCTGTTATTTTACTCTGTTCTGTTATTTGATGGCTTCAAATGAACTAAATCTGCCTTGAATTTCCAGTAAGGTCATAATCTTGCCAAACTGACATGAACAGGCCTCAAGTCTTCTGTTCTAATATGTTTAATTATTTTTTCCAGTTGTGAGAGAGACACATTTTCAAGAACTAGTTTTTACCTTGGAGTGCAAGAATGAGAGCGAATGTCAGCTTCATCTAGGAGAAGAACAACAGAAATTTAGACATTATATGCTTGCTGAACATGTCAGTGAATGTAAATATCACAAATTTTCAACACTTAAAGTCATTTTTAACATGCACAAACCAAAGATTCAACTGTTTTAATGCAGCAGTTTTAATATAGTCTTTCGCATTTTAAAATAGTGATGCATTGTAAGTAATTTTATCATTAAAGGTTAATGCATGCATGTATAAGAGCAACATGGTGAAGACTCACTTTACCTTGTGCTAGTGAGATTCCTGTAGAGAGAAATAATGGACTGGAGTCAACTGCAGTGGTTGCGTCTGCAGTTATATTGTCTACCGTCCATCACTATATCTGCCTGACCGATTGACCAAGCAAACATCATCATCACACACACACACACACTCAATAACTCACAATCAGTCACACAATTTTGCTGCATGCATACACACACACACGGGTGGACCTACTGTTCCTACAGGGCAAACATGTACACCATGGTTTACCTACTCAAAGTCCACTGCTCCCTTTGAGTGTATTAATAAGGCATTAGAGGATACTTATGAAATCACTAATCGAGGATATTCACATGCCCTCTGTATTTGTTAGAACATTAAAGATGCATTTAGGATAAATGTATACACTAAACAGGTACATTTATACAAAGAAACATAAGGTGCATTCAAGACAAGAATTACCCGTTTTCAATTACCCCCCCAATTACAGGTCCAATTTTGGCTGTAAGTGTGATATTATGTAAAGCTATATGATTGGCTTTTATATTGTTACTGTACTGATGCCAAAACAAATTATTCAAATATAATATGGAAACTATTTACCTTTTTTATTACCTATATCTTTTCTCTACCCACTAATAGAGTGATATTAGATCTAGAAGCCAGTTCAAATTTATTTGCAGTTTTCACTGTACATATTGTTCAGAAGCAATATTTAATTGTCTTACAGTTAATTACAGTTAATATCTGTATAGAATACATTCCTATAAACATATTTTAAAAAAATAACTATTCAGCACTAAATGTACTGATTGTGCTCAGACAGCTGTTTCATTTTTGAGTGCCAGAATCAATATTCCTGACTTTAATGTGCATAAACTAATGAGGGTTAAGCAAAGGCTGTCCAAAGGTTGTGAAAAACTTTCCACATGCCAAATTGACAGAAGCAGACCCTAGTGAACTTTCCACTTTGGAACATAACGTGTCTAATCTACAACCTGTGGGCCTTTTTTCTTCCTTTTTCATAATATTAATTACATTAAATTATTGGTCAAATATTTATTGTTTCCATTCATTTTACATCTTTTTTTTTGTCCTTTGTCTTCTTCTTTAACTTTTTTTTCTGTTTACTTCATCCATGCATTTCTCATGCAAGATTCAGCAATCCATTTTTTGTGACATTATCCATTTTTATTAATTTAGTGTTAAAAGGAAATGTACAGAAAAATAATTGTATTATTCATTTATAATCTTCATGTACATTTGGACATAGTGGAATTGCACTTTGTTTAGTTGTGCATCATTACAATGGCATGACTACATTGGATGTATGATTTGGTGTATTAATTCCACAATATCTATACCTTGAAAATTTCTATGAGGTTTGATTGGGATTGGTCCCTATGAATTGCTCTGCTTATTGATCTTGGGATGATCTGAAGGTGGTCACTCTGTGTTTCACTCTCTCCCACATGAACTTGCATGGTCTTTTGCCCACTCCATGTAAGAGTCAGTTACAGGTTTGAGATGATCCTCATAGTACATGCCAGCAAATCCAGCCACTATGCCACCAAGATTTAGAACTTTAGCCTTTGTGTCCCTGTAACAAACGCACAAGCAAACAGAAAATGTAGAACAACATGTTCACACATTAAACGCATGTATAGGGTGCATTTTATGTAAGAAATGTAGCAGTGAATAAACAGTACCTGTACACTTGCTTTGCTCTTCCAAGAAGTCCAGCATTGTCTGGAGCAGAAGTGGGCAATGGGTTGGATGATGTCAAACACACTAAGGGGCCATAGATTTAAAGATTTAGAAATAAGTTGCATGCTAACGATGTTTCTGTTGATATTTTTAGATAAATATAAATTAATAAATAAAATATACATGCATATATAAAGCCAGACCCTGCAACGTCAAAACCAGAACAAAGAAAATGAGTCTGGACATCTGGAAGAATAAACAACTGAATTAGCTACTTGGTGGTGATAGATCTAGAATTGCTTACATTATTACAGTCTGGTGGTAACAAGTAAACCTTAAACACATATAGTAAATATGTACCTTTGGAGTTAATGCAGTAGAAGTAAATGCAGTGTTTTTGTCTTCAGAAGAACTATCAGCTGGATATCTCAGATTTTATAAAGTTTTTCTGAGGTTTTTGTGATGAGCTTTTCTGTGAAGAATGATATCTTGCTGCAGTAGTGTTGCATTTGAATCAATTCACATTCTGAGAAACCGGTCACACATAATTTCTGAGCAGGCACTGCCTGCTGTTTACTTAGATGAGACCAAAACAACCAAATTTGGAGTTTGTGATATAAATATTTTTACTATAAATAAGAAATGTTGTAGAAACAAATTCACAATTACATATTTTAGTAGTAGTTTTGGCAGTTTTGTTTGTGGGGTGTCCACTTGATGTATATGTATGATACACACACAATCTAAAAAAAATTATTCTGTATGATTTACAAGCTTTCGTACCCATGGGGACCTCAATTTAGGTCCCCACGGTGACACAAGTCCCCATGAGTTGGTGAGTATTCAGGTTTAAGTCCCCACCAGTGTAGAAAATCCTGTACACACACACACACACACATGTATACAGTACTGTGCATAAGTCTTAGGCCATTAGTATTTTTACCAACAAAAAAATGGTTCTAAGCGTTATGTCTATCTTTTGTTGTAGTGTGTCAGTTCAGTTTACATTTCGAAACATTCCTTTTGCCACACAGAGATCTGATCCCACCATCATCCAGTCCGTCTGGGATTACATCAAGAATCAGAAAAAAACTGTGTGTGTGTGTCCACTTGATGTGTGTGTGTGTGTGTGTGTGTGTGTATATATATATATATATATATATATATATATATATATATATATATATACATAATATGTTTTTCTATAAATACAACCTTGATCCACTGAGGCATTGAACAGAAAAACAAGTTTACATTTGTTGCATTTAGGCCAGAAAATTCAATAGTGGGATGTAATTCAAGGAAAAGGGGTCCACTTGATTGCTGAACTGTACAGACTGATGTTGATCATGGGAATCATTAGCTCAGATCATTAACTGAGGACAAACAGTGACTTTAACCTCATGTGGTCTGATGTTAAAATCCCTTTGACCTATGATTTGCATTTAACTTTACATACTGGCCTATATATTGTATATTGATTGATACTTTATTAATTGTTACATTGATACTGTGTCTTCATTTAAGTGTTTGAATATTGTTATTTATTTGTTATTTTATTTGTTATAGAAATAAACTACCAAAACTGACTTAAAATTATTTCATGTATCATATTGTTCTTATGTAGGCTGATGCAAATAATAAATATTAATTCAAATAATTTATATTCAAAATAGTTCAATATTCAGTTGTTGGATTGATAATGTGAACACATTTTAAATGATCAATCTTACAAATGATGCAAAAACAAATGGGTTGTGTTTCACCATTTATTCTTTTGAAAAAAAATCCAGAATGTATATTTAGATTTTACATTTCCCCCCACAATATTTAACAGCATCCAACAAAATTATAAACTATTTTACAGATTATACAGTTTTTGAAGATTGCAGGGAAGAAGGGTATAAATTTGTTGGTTTTCACTTTAATTGAAGGATTGCTTCACCTTCTCAAACTGCTCAGTAAACCAGTTCCTGCCAAGACAAAAAGACCAATTCATATTAGAAAACGCTAACTGACCATTAGAAATGAAAGCAGCTTCTATGCCAGTGCAAAAACAACACGAATGTCCTAATAATACATTTCATAAATATAACTTGTAATGTTAATACATTTTTATTAAACTTAAAAAAAAAATTTAATTATGATAATCTTACTTGGTTTTAACTGCAAACTCGCTCTTTTCAAGCTGTTCGAAGGTGGTCTTGGTCTTCTCTGTCAGGTCCTCTGCAATCTCCTTCACCTGGGTCTGGAATTTGGCAAATTGCTGCTCCAGTGTGGGCTCATCCTGGGCCTCTGTTTAAATATAATTTATGCATTGTTAATGTGGAAATCTCATGAAATGTAAATCGACTACGAATTGTTGTTTAATAGGCCTTGAGGATATTCAAGAGTTGTATACTGTGGAAGCATCAGAGGGATGATTTTACCTGTGTGTACAGCAAGCACAAGCATAAGCACGGCTGCAGCCAGGTACAGTTTCATCTTTGCAGCCTTTCCTGTAACATACAGAAAATAAAACGCGATTAGAGAGCCAGCGATGACAGACAATTGTCATTTCGACTGATTTAGGGTAAAATTATTTGATGACTAGCCAGCGTAAAAAAAATTAATGTAAGCCTATACATCACATCTAGAGTGTCTAGACAAGTGTTTTCCCTTTCCCTATTAGGAACTTCGTAGCTAACTGGTTGTTAAATATTTTGAACGAAATACATTTTATATGTATCATAAGACTCATCTGCTTTAACACGAAGTTTAATTACATAAGATAATCAGGCCTATGTGTTTAAGACTAGAAGACGCCCGCTTCAATAAAAATGAAAATAAACAAGATAAATGCAAAACTAAATAATAACGCATTATGTTTTTATGTTTCCAAGCGGGTTCGAATAATTAAAATAATTATCTAACAAGAATAATTCGAAGCTGCTGAATTTAGCGATGATGGCAAACAACGACACCTAGATGTCGCCAATAGACTGCGTATTTATTTACTGAACGTTAAGACAAGAACGTTTATTCTATTGTTTCAGTGTAAAGCTCGCTAGATTCGCTGCGTACTTCGTAAAAAGTTTGGAAAGTTATCACAACAGGAATAAATGTAAGCTGTCGTACCTTTCTTGCAGTCCTCGAGAGAATTGGGTTGAGCTTGTAATGCCCCACAGATGGCTTGGCCCTTTATAGCGGTACTGAACTGACGTAGTGTGATAACACCACCTCTGACCTATCAAGACCTCCTGCGATCACTCTGTACTTCTCTCTGTTGATCTTCTTTCTATGTTTCGCCATGTCACAAATGGCTATAGTGCACATCTTTTAAAGGTGAGTAAACTCTGTTTCCCAGAGATTTTGTTTCATTATTCCTGAGAAGTACACATTAATCAGTTCAGTGACCTTTGAAACAACAATAACAGTCACAAATGAAACAATGTTACAAGACGGAGGGTATTTTCTTTATCTGGTACACTGATGCCGTGGGTAGTACAACGTCCATTCATTATCGGGGATTTTACAATTGGTTATGTGCTCCTCTCAACACACACTTTTTCAAAACTATTGTAAAAGTCAAAACAACTGTCTGTGGACTAAACTAATGAAATCATTTCTCAGTTAAGTTAAAACACTAGCAAAACTCAGTATCTACAGCCCATTTTGCACAAAAACGTTTGAATCTGTGCTAATAAAATAACCGTAAACTAAATTGGATAGTATTGTGGTAAAATCATTCCTTATTGAATATTCAGGATCTGAAAAAAAAGGATCTAAAATATTAGTTCCCATTATGGTTGAGAGTAGTTTTTTTATATATATATATATACATCAATTTCATTACTATCTATTCAAAGTGGTAAATAAAGATCGCATTACACTATTTTATGTAAACATTCCTGAAACTGGAAGTAGTGACTGGAGGAACCTCTAATCGGTATTAGAGAACACACCATTTTACTGTGTCTAGGGATTGATACCAGATGAAGAAACAGAGGAAGTAAATAAAATGGCAACATTCGGGCAATTTGTGAAACCAGAGTGCATGTTATCTTAGCATCCGCTCACCATCCACTTGACTGTCCATAAAACTAAAGAGGATCTTTTTTCCTAATGAAGGTAGTATGTGATCACTGTCCATACTGTCTTGTGTCTTCCTGGATACAGTAAATACTGTATGTCTGAACATACTCTTAACCTTAGATGGTTATCCTGAATTTAAAACATAGTGTTTTTGTGGTTTTCACTACACAATGAGCCAATTTGGAGGCGCATAACTTGGGAGTTTTTTTATGTAATCAGCTCAGTTTCATTCCGGTTGCTGTCTACAGGCATAACAAAGATGCAGGAGTTTAGTAACTGCTGATCGCTTGCATTGAAACCACCTTTGGATTCTAGGTCAGCAAGATGATTAGATCTCTTCACCTTTTATTGACCAAGTGTCATGCACTAGCCTTCTTAATAGCATTATAAATTAAAGCATGTTCAATGCTGTGTATTTATGTTTATGACATATGCTCTGCTGAAAGATCCAAACACATCACGTCTAATGTGCTGTAATGTGATTAAATATATTTATTATTAATGTACTTAAGTTTTATGATGCTTAGAGTCTGGAAAGGTAGTTAATTTTTATTTATTTATACATTGCCAAGATTTATTAAAATAAATTATTGTTGTTAGTGTTATTATTATTAAAGTGACTGTAAGGACTATACATAACACAAAACTTTAATCTTATATATAATAACATTTTAGTTGTATTAATATTTCATATTATGTTATGATGTTTTACTGTATGCTTCAATTAAATTACTTTTAAAAACATTAAAATATATTACCGACCACAAACTCGTGAATATATATCAGTATTTATTATAATAGTATAATAACATTTAAATTCTTACATGGTGGAATAAGATCACAAAGGCCAAGAGTTAAAATCTTGTCACCAGTGATCTTAAATCTGTCACACAGAATTGACTGTGTGACGCACACACACACACACACACACACACACACACACAAACAAACACACACACACACACACACACACACACATGATCTCAGCAGCTCTTGCCAGGCAAAGGCCAATGACCTGTTTATTTTATTTTTTTTTCTAGTTCAAGAAGATCTCTCTGCGCTTTTATTGATTTCTTTTTTTGGTAACTTTTTTGCAAAATAGCACACTTTCTTGTACTATATGGCATATCTATTAAAAGACTTGATCATGATAGGAAATGCTGACAGTGAAAAGCTGACAACATGCAAAAGTGTTGAAAGTGTCTAGACTCAAAAGAGGGGAAGTGGGGCTCTGTGCAAATGAGGACATGTTGTTTATTTGGGATCACGCCGAGAGTCAGTGATCTGCAGTTACCTCTGCTCACATCTGATCACTCACAGTTTGTGGCGGTGGGGGCTTGAAGTGTTTCTTTTGTCAGTTAACTGCAGTCTTTGTAGCACCTTTCTTGACAAAGTCTTGCTAACCGCTTCCAGATTTCCTTCTTATGGGTGCATCATTTGCCACCTATTTTTCTTTCAAATTCGTATATTTAGTCAGTGACCCATAGTCTTTCATTTAATGTGAGAATAGAAATGTTCATCAGCGTGTCTAGTCGGTGGCATGCTGTGCCATCTCAGGTTCTTTGTTTGACTTTTAAAACAAAAGGTGTGTGTCAGAGTTAGTAATTCTTAATATAAGAACATTTTGAATTTGTAAAAAAAAAAAATCTGGTTTTGCTTGCCAGTGATGTTGATGTTTGCCTCTCAAGACAAAAACTAAACGCAAACTGACTTTTAATTGTACAAACTTGAAAAATAAAAATAAAAAGGTTAAAAATGAATTAGTAGGCGTGTCTGAAATATTGAAAGAGATATTTTCATCTAAACAGGAACAGGAAAGGCCTGGGCTTTCAGTTATGTTCTAAAGTGTTTGCAGATTGTTTTGTGTTATTTTCTGCCAGACACCTGCATGCTTGAAAGCTGAAGCTTCAGATCAGTTTGCTATTAAAAAGGACCATTCAGTGTTGTGGTATTTCAAGCTAACCAAGAGATCCATCAGTCTATAGTGAAGAAAGGGACTCTTTCTTCTTGGAACAGGGGAGTAACCAGAATTATGATCAATGTTTTCAATAACAACTGGTTGTGTAATCAATCTTTCTTTCTTTCTTTCTTTCTTTCTTTCTTTCTTTCTTTTAGTGCCGTTATATCTCTTTATATTCAAATAAAAACTGAGAATTTGAGTAAAAAAAATTTTTTATGTATTATATACTGTGTGTGTGTATATATATATATAAACACACACACGCAGTATATAATACATAAAAAATATATCAAATTAACTCAAATTCTCAGCTTTTTATTTGAATATTAAAAATTCCAAAAAAAAAAATATATATATATATATATATATTATTTTTAATTTGTTAAGCTGACATTGGAGAACAAACTAAGAACATGCAATCAGGAATATAACAATTACAAAGACTGAAATTGTAAATCTTTCCTAGATTATGAAAAATGAAAGTAAAAAAAACAGGCAGGGTGGCATCTACTGGTATAGTGTACTTCCAACTGCTAGACAGATCAAACTGTGGCAGCTGAATTCTGAAAATGACATTTTCACTGTAAATTATAGGATGACTTGTTCTTTTTCCAGTATTTATGTACAGTATTTTATGAAATTTACCAATAGACTTTTCACCGTATATAGTAGGGGAACTTAACATTAACAAGTTTTTACCATATTTTTTCCTGTTAAAATTACAATAATTTTTTACAGTGTGAAATTTAAAAAAATTTATGTTTACAATACAAGTCATTGTTTGCAGTCCCAGTGCATTTGTGTGTTGCTTATGTGAGCGTGAATACAAGATAGCAGAGATTAAAAAGGAAAAAACAAAGACAGTGAACATAACCAGTGGCACAGCATGTTCCTTGTGCAGCAGACCCGCAGGCAAGCAAGTGGAATTTGGAAACAGATCTCAACATGTCTTCCTTGAGATTCAAAGCAGCAGAAAAAGAGAGAGAGAGAAAGAGGGGATGGTGCTTTGAGAACAGGTCCTTTGATCCTGAGACAATCAAAGCTGAGAAACATGGCTCTCATAGTGAACAGTTCTGTGCAAAAGCAAAAGCTTGAAGGAGAGAATTTATCAGAGGGTGACAGAAAATTTTTTTAGATTCTTTTTTTTTTTCCAAAAAGGATGATGTGAAGCGAATGTCTTAATTATTCAAACTTAAATAACCTATGTGAGTCGTTTCACATGGAAAAATGTGCATGTACACTGTTTTATCCAATTGGGAAAGCCTTTGTTTTGTGTTTTCTTTCTTTCTTTCTTTCATTCTTTCTTTTTTTTAATTAAAGTTTTAGTCTGTGATTCATTCAGCTTGACTGAAAACTTGTACACAACACTGATTATGTTTGCAGAATTCTATATTTTAGTCTAAACATTCCCTTTGGATGTAGTTTAAGTATGTTAATTCCAGACATTTTTACCCTTGTGTTTAGAGTGTTATGAGTTGTGTTTACTGTATTTTACCTATGCCAACAAACACATTGAGTTTTCATGTTTTATGAGGACTTTATCAATATATGGGGGTTTTATCCGTACACATAATTGATACTGTACAAACTCTATATTCTATCACCTACCCCTAAATATATCCCTCACAGAAAACTTTCTGCAAATTTACATTTTCAAAATACAGAATTTAGTATGACTCATAAGCTTTTTTCATCATGGAGATAAAAATCAAAGTCAGACATTTCATCATGTTTTACTATCCATTTCCAAAAGAAATTCATATAAACTAGGGGGTCACAAAGTGTGGTTTCATTGCACCTGATTGATTAGAATTCTGCCAAAGAATGAAATGTTTTTTTTAAATCCAAGATAAGCAGATCTTTCTTTGAACTCCAGAACTGAGAAATGGTTTAAATCTCAGGTTCCTGGAGAAGGAAAGGTGTGACCAGTAGATGGGTCTTGCCCACACAAGTCCTATGGAAAATGCTGAAGAAGGAAGAGAGATGCGTGACAGTGAGCTGAAGTTAGAAATAGGGGGAATAAGTGGGTATATAGAAGTGAAAGTTTACTGCGGAATTGGATCGGTCTTGTCTAAACATACAAAATCTGGAAATACGAGACTGTTAAATGCTAACTGCTTTTTGTAAGGGCATATGTAGGCCTATGTGTTTTTCCTGACTCTTATATTATATCTTATATTAATAGTTGTGTTGTATAAATTGACAGTGCATGTTTCAGCCTGACTAATCTCTTAGCCTGTTATTAAGAGAAAGATTCAGATTATAGCCAGAAATACACTAAGAAACAGGTACAATCAGGGTGTGAAATACGGGGGGTTCAGACCCGGGTCAGACCCCACTAAAAAGGCTTGATCCCCCTGATGGATGTCTGGATGTCAAAACTAGATGTGGGGGTGGGGTTGACTGAATGCGTGATGAAGCCTAAAATGCAGTTATATGAGCATAAATTCAAGATATGAGGGCAAAAAATACCAATGGTTGGGTTTGTTTTATTGTATATATGATATATTTTAGCAAATATCACATGACTCGAGCAAGAGAGCTGATTTTTTCTCCCCGAATATCTGCAGGATTGCAAATGTGATATTGATTTTTCAATAAACAGTATGTTTAATATTATGTTACATTTTAGACACAGTATTGTCAATATTGTCTGTTTTTGTGCAAGTTCGCCAATGAAAATAAAACAGAACTGTTGTGCATCGCTGATCAACACAGCAGTGTTTCATTACTGAATGAATCCACGGTTTTGAACGAATCGATTGAGCTAATGATTCAGTGAACCATTCCTAAATACAGCCAGCTTTGCTTCTGAATGAATCAGCCGTTTGAACGAATCGGTTGAATGAATGACTGGATGGCTCACTCATTAAGCCAGCGATTTTCCGCCACCTACTGGCTCTTTTAGTTTTATATTTAAAGTAGTATATTATAATATATAATACAGTATATTAGTGTTTTTGTATGTTGAATCAAAATATGTCTTTCTTGAGCTACTTTTTTTGCAAGGTCTATTCAGTGCTTTTCTAATTTAACACAATAATGACTTTAAATTATCTTTAATAATGACTTTAATCTGCAATAATTAATCTAATTCATTTGAGATTAATTTGATTAATGAATCGGGCACATTATTAATTACATTAAAACATTTTTAAACATAAAAATACACAAAATCATGCTAATTTACTCCCCAGAAGGTCACTGTGTAATTCGCACCCTGGGTACAATACTCATGCTACTGTACCAGTGCATTGCCTGTCTGTTTATATGTATTGTCATTATATTGTTTTTGTAAGATACATTACTGTACTAATGTTTGGGCTCTGCAAAATTTTGTGTACAAAGGCTGCAGTAAAAACAGTAATATTGTGAAATAATTCCAATTTAACTCATTTCAATTTTACATTTTAAGTTTACTATGTATTTCTAAGTGTCAGTATATTTCAATGCGTTATTTATGTGATGTCAAAACTGAATTTTCATCAGTCATTACTCCAGTCTTTAATGTCACATGCTCAAGAAACATTTCTTATTATCATTATTTTGTAGAAACTATATATATATAGAGAGAGAGTTTTTAAATTATTTATTTTTATTTATTTTTTTCCTAAAAACCATGACAAGAATCTCATGACCCCTAACATATATATGTTGGAGATGTATGTATTTGTGTGGGATTGTTAACATGCCTGTGTTGAGAACAGAAATGTTTTCATAAGTACTTTGCAATACACTTGACAAGAATCAAGTGACAAATAAGTAGGACACACATTTATTGAAAACAAATTCAAATACAACCGTGCACAAACACGTAAAGTAAACAAGCATTTATATGTGGATTTGTGGCTAAAAAGCTCATCTTTACATATATTCTGATTTAGTTCAGCAGCTGAAGGCACTTTTTTAACATTTATTTTGAATGGTGCCATGTTGGCCCCACTAACTACAAAAAAACCCTTAGATAACTGCCAATACAGGCAAGTTGATTGATCTTAAAAATGCTCTACTGTATGCTAACGAAAGACACTGAAAGTATATCCTCAGACAGTGGGTTAATACTGAGAAAGTAAACATGGTGAGTACATGGTATTCTTTTGTCCAATAATGGACAGTGCTAGTCCAGTCGAGTCCAGTTCTTAACCCCTTATCAACCTCTCACAGAATGAAAGAAGCACATTTCAGTAACACAAAACCTCCCTTCTTGTTTCTGATTTGGTGTTAACTCTATATAAGAGTGGAGCTCTTAAGCTTGAGTGGGAAGAGCTGCTGAGGCCTCCTTGATCTTGTCCATGACGATCTGCAGCTGGTCACGGATCTTCTCGGAGTAAGGGGTGAGGAGGCTGGTCAGCTCATCCACGCGACCCTCTAGGGATGTGCGCAGGTTCTCGGCAGCCTGCTCCAGCTTTTCCTTCAGAGCTCCAGCCTGGACTTCCAACTGCTCGCTCAGCTCCTGCGCCTGGGACTTCATCAGCTCACTAATGACACCCAATTTCTGGTTGGCATCATTCTGGGCCTGGCTGACGTAGGGCTCGAACCGGTCCTTGACAGCTTCAGCATTTTGGGAAGCACGAGACTGCAGCTCTCCCAGGTAGGTTCCCACAGTGCTGGAAGAAATGAAAGAGTAAACTATAAATATATATATTTTCGAAAATTACCTAATTTTTTAATTAGTTAAAAGCTTTATCCAATTTTTGAGCTTGCATTTAAGCCACCTGAGAGAGCATCCAGACTTACTTGCGGATCTGCTCGGTGTCCTTGTTTAGGCGTTTCTTCAGTTTGCGGGTGTAGGTGCTGACACGGTTCTTCACGTCTTCAGCGTTCTGCTCCATCATGGTCTTCAGCTCTTGCAGGTAATGAGTGGTGCGTTCCTTAGCGTCAATCATGTCAGTTTGCAGTTTGCTAGCCAAGAGCTGGAGATCTTTGTTCAGCTGACCAGCAGCATCAGAAGCATATGGAGTCAGCTGGGTTTGAAGATTGTCACTGTATGTGCTCAGCTCAGCCATTGTGTCACTAATCAATGTGCTGCAAAAAAAAAAGAGGCTGGTCATGAACGGTGTTTCAGAAGCATGTTTGCTATTTGATAATGTGAGACGATGGGTATGATGGAAATTACTCAAGCTCTCTGCTGAGCTGGGAGCCCTTGATGTTCTGCACCACACCGTCAGCATGTGTGTTGAGTTCAGACACGTGCATCCAGAAGCGGTCCACCATCTCCTCCCATCTGGGCTGAGGGGCATCAGCCTGGAACAGGCTACGAGCCTGGCAGCCTATAAGGGGTGTGAAAAGATTGTGAACTTTATGGCATATTAGGTTATTCACAAATGAGCGAGCTGGATAATTTCCAATAGTTAATAAAGATGCACTATATATCATTGTGCATTGCTATTCCAAACAGACAGAAACACTAAGCCATGAGTGAATGAAGATTTTTTTTTCATACCAGTAAAAACAGCCAGAGCAAAGATCACCACAAGAGACCTCATTTTGATGGGCAGACAAGTACACCTGAGGAAAGATCAGAACAGGAAAAATCTATGTCTTAAAACACTGGCAATAAAATGTCAGATCCTTTTTTTTTTACTTTGGAAAAAGGAAAATTAAACGTATTAATTTACAGGTTTTAAAATATTTCAATCCAAACAGTATTATATAAAAGACCCAACTGAAAATACACAAATAAACAGCATCTTAAGATGCGAGTAGCTTATAGATGCAGGAGTTTATTTCAACTAATACGCGTTTAAATACTCGGTGACCATTAACTGGAAGTTTAGAAGGTAATAGTTTTAAAGACAAACTGGTTTTCCATCAAGTACTGTTCAGAAATAAATTGACCTTGTGAGAGAAGAGCGAGTGTTACTTACCTGAGACGTGCAATTTTCTCCGTGTAGAGGCAGTGTGGATGTCAGGTCTTTTATACAGTCCCGGGACGCACCCGCTGCATTCACAATCGCTTCCACGTGACTTCTCCTTTGTTCAGGGCTCGCGCATCATCCCACGCGTCACTGACCGCAGCAAGTGTGCGAAGTCCGCATCTTTTGCACCAGCTGGAGATCAATTGCGCAATTTATATAATTTCCTTTAGAAAATATTAAGGGCACGTCGCCTTTCATACTGTGCTCAGGAGTTTCTGATGTGTGTTCTGGCTATGAGTTTACAGCTACTTTGCGTCCCTTTTTCTATATAATTATTCTGTTTAATTCCAAAAATATTTTGGGCCATACCTATAGGCCTAATGCAACACATTTATGCTTGCCTTTCATGACAAGCATTCGGTTTAATTTAAAATTATGAAAATCGAAGCTGTTCTTCTCAGATGGACGACTTAAAGTCAAGCAATTGTAAATGTTCCTGTAAACAAATCAGTCGTGATTAAAGAGACAATTGAGCCTGAAGGTGACACATTCATTCATTTAGGCGCCAGCATAGTTGTTTGTACGTTTTACTGCAATGGCCTGGATTAACATGGATGACCCTATTAGCATTTATATAGACACATATTGGCCATGCTATTGCTCATTTAACATATGTGGCTTAGTATTTACATGAGCAATGGCAATAGTGGTGGTAACAACAACAGTATACCCTTTTTATTATAGCATATAAAAAATGTTGTTCCCTTATAACATTTAGTGTATTCCTTGTCATTTTGTTTAGTAAGCTTAGATATGATGTAATATGTAGTAATGCCATGAATTTCAAACAACTGCTGATTGCAGCCTGTTTGATCACAATGCCCTTCCACGTCTATATGGCCTAGAGTTTAACTAAAAAGATAAGACATTCTTTTGTATTCTCTATAAAGAGTTAACATAATGAATACAGCCTTTTATTCCCTTCAGCAGTTCTATTCTGAACTCACAACACAACCCAACAAAATCATGTTCTTTTCTAAACTAATCTTTTTTTTTCTGGTCGAAAACCTTTGGTATTTATGTTTTTTTTTTCGTGACAACATAAGAAAAGCCTTATCACCAACAATTTCATTCCACCTATTCAGTGAACTTTAGCCTCTTGTCCCAACTTGTCCCTTTCTCCTGCTCAGCTCTGTCTGATTCACCCCTGCAGCTAGTGAAAACAAACATAGCTTTAGTATGCACAGGGCCCAGTATGATCACTGCTCATGCTGACATCCGCTGTAGGTTATTATTCATATATTCCTCTGTACATTTTCCAATTGAATGTTGATCCTTCCACAAATAGGTTCAGGTTTTTTCAACATTTTTAATTATTCAGTATTTATTCTTTTTTACTTTGTGGGGGGGGGGGGTATAAAAATCATTACTTTGATACAAATTCAGTTTGTGAGGAAACAGATGTTAATGTACAATTTCTACATGGAGAACAATACTCCTTACTAACGTCTAAATGATAAAACCACACATTTTTCACTTGGAAATCACAAATTTGAATTAAACCAAATTTTGAAGCAGAAAAAATGTAAATAGTATTTTCTATTCTTTTTTTACAGTGTGCAGTGAACATATTGTGTAACTTTTTTGGTATTTTGGCACTTGTTAGGTTTCTGTCTCCTGATGATTTGAGGTTGTTGAACTTAATTTGTGAGTCACTTCAGAATAATGCATCTGACAAATGAATTATACATACTGTATAAACGGTGAGCAATGAAGTTTATTCTGTGTTGCAATGAATTGCACTAAGGTTACCACTGGCACTGAGGTAACATCTGGTTATCAATAAAATGCTGATGCATTATATCAAGATAGAAACTTTCCATTTCCAATGGTTGTGTCTTGAAATTTGAATACTGCACACTATAATGACTGGGGGAAAAACAAGAATAAGAAACAGTTGACTGTTAAATAACACTGTGTGTTATTTCGTCAGCCCTTCCCATGCTTTTGTATTACACTCGTAATTGATTAGTTAGATGAAAGCATTGCAAACAGAGCTTTATTTTAATTTTCTTTAATTTTCAGTGAAGTCAGTAAAGGTATACATTTTATCAGTTCATGCATTCCTGGGGTATTGAACCCATAATCTTGTCACTAGTGCCATGCTCTTCAGATCAAAAAAACAAACAAACAAAAGCAGCTTAAATCAAGCTGCTCAGGCAAATGAGGTTTTCTGGTTTTAGTGGGGCGCTCGTCAGATGTTCAAACTGGGAGACCAGCTAGAGCAAGTATAAACCAGTAAATTATTTTATTTTTTTTTTTTATTAATACAATTGTTTTCCACACTGATAATAATAAGAAATGTGTCTTGAGCAACAAATTAGAATATGGCAATGATTTCTGTAAGATCATATATATATATATATATATATATATAGTATATGGTTCAAATTCTTTTAGATGTCAGGCATCATATACATTAAAAAAGCAAAAGTGTATTTCTATTTTTGCAAAAGTTTAGGCAACTGTTCTAGTGGTAACCAGATTTAAATTATAAAAAAAAAAAAACGTTATTAAGCCCAGTTCTCATGCGATATGGTGAGGAAGAAAGATCTTTCTGAAGATGATAAGTGTGAAACAATGCAGTGTCTTGCAAAAGGCATCAAAACAAACAATATTTTGCGAAAAGCAAATAGAAATTATTGAACTGTCAAAAGTTTTGTGAGTGACTTAGAGCACAGAAGAGGCGGTGGGTGATGATTTGGGTTGGAATATTGGGAAGTGAGATGAGATCATTTTAGGGTGTCAAAATGACTTCTGCAAGATATGTGGCGTTCATAACTGACCATTTTCTGCTGTGGTATAAAATGAAGAATAGTGCTCTCGGCACTGAATTAGAGAGCTCTCTAATTGGTATTGTTACTAGTAAGAATTGAATTGTAGAGCTCTCTAATTTAATTCTTACTAGTAAAAATGCAATTGCAGATATCTCTAATTCAATTAGAGAGCTCTATAATCATAATTGTTACTAGTAAGAATTGATTTAGAGAGCTCTCTAACTGGCATTGTTACTAGTAAGAATTTAATTGTAGAGCTCTTTAATTGAATTGTTACTAGTAAAAATGCAATTACGACGAGTAATGCTGGGGATATTTTAAGCTAAAACGGCTTGCCATACTCTCTCAGAGATGGTGGGTACTAGTGATGGCGGTTATATCCGCGGATCGGGTGGGTCGGGTAATAAAAAAATGAGATCCTCTCCATGCTGAGAGAATTGTGAAATAGATTTTCATGATTTTTTTCAAAAGCTTTTTGAGTTTATTTATTTTTATATAAACCTGGAAATTGCTGTTCAATGACTTTTCCAGGTTTTTCATGACTGTACGAACCCTAATGTGATGATCGGGTGCGGGTGCGGGTCGGGTGCGGTAATCTAAATCAGACAAAAATACAGGTGCGGAGGTTGGCGGGTGGATGATTTATTTGAAGCTGCGGATTCGGGTGACGTTTTAGCTCATCCGCGCATCACTAGGGGTACATTGCTAAAAACACATCCAATGGATTTGCATTTGTTGCCTTTAGACATTGTGCTGCTGTTGGTTCATACACATTGTAGTCAGGCAAATGGCTTTTTGCTGGTTTTTTGGACTTTCTGAAATGCCTACTCTTGTTGTTCCTTTTAATCAGATGAGCAGAGATGCTTTCTGCCTTGGGCACTAGTATGGTGGCAGTAGTAGCATCTGAAGATAACAATAAAGAGGATGAAGCAGCTTCAAGCTTTTTTGTGAGACTTCTTGTTCGGATTGTGAAGTTTGGTTGGTCCTCGCAGGCAGGTTCAACCTCCTCAAAATGATCAGATCCAAACAGTTCTGCAGTAGAATTCAAGATTCTTGATGGTAGGTGAGCGGAGTCACCAGCAAAATCCATGTCAGATGCATCGCTATCACAGTCGCTTTCTATTGCATCCTTCTCTGTCTTTGGAACCACTGCTATATTGCAAATTGCAGGCCCTGGATCATCAGCATCAAGTAAATCCAAAACTTGACTTAAGGTCAGTCTGAAAGAGAGTTCATCAGAATAACACAGAATGACATATGGGGGACATAGACTCCCTGTGTTATACCACTGGTCACAATTGTGACCGTCTTCAATTATCAGCAGTTTGACAACAGAATAAACCATGTAATAATATAATTTCAATATGTATGTGTGTGTGTGTGTGTGTGTGTGTGTGTGTGTGTGTGCATCAATTAAAGCCGCACATTAATATAGAATGGTGATTAAACTGACTTGGAACTAACTGTGTTTTAATGCATACCTGCCAGCCAATCAGAATCGAGTATTCAGACAGACCATAGAGAGAAAAAAAAACGTATATATATATATATAATTAGAATATATTATTTTAATATATTTTACTCAAATAAATTAATCGGCTGATGAGTCTTTAATCACGTAACGAGATGTGCACGACAAATGAGAATTCCAAAATGCAGTCTTTAATAAATCCACAGGAGGGAAACACGGGACAAAGGCAAATACATCCACTAACGTTGACGTTACACCTAGACGAGATTGGACAAAGAACTGAGAGACACAGGGAGTATATATACACTTGAACAAATGAGGGCGCTAGATGAGATAAGTGTTAAAACAGGGCACAGGTGAATGACACGACTAATTAAACAGACTGGGGAGAACTAGGTTACAGGGACTGAACCAAGAACACAATGAAACACAGTACAGACTATACATGTAATACAGATGTTGCAGCCTAGCCACGCCTATATTAGCATAGGTTGTTAATGTTATTTTTTTATCAATAACCTAGAGATAAAATGTATGTAAGTTTAAATTCGCAGTCATCTAAACTTTAGACAGCAGAAGAAAAATACTGTACATCCAAAAAGTAACTTTCATGCCTCAAAATCAGTATTTTGTTAGAAACTGAAGTGAACTGATGAGGTGAAATGATTGTGCTCTTTTTCACAGGCAGCGTGAGAATCCTACTGAGCATGTGCAGATTAAGTGTCATCACTCCGCTGTACAATTGTCCCCAGTCTCCCCTAATTTTTAACTAATGAAATACTCATGAAGATTTTTGTTGTTTTGTATGTAAAACTAAGTAAAATAAATAGGAATTTATGCTGAATGTAGCATATCTGTAAACAGGGAGGGTGTCAGCATTGATTTGATGTCTTTAACATTCCTTAGATATTTGAAAATCAGAATTCTAGAGTAAAAATAACTTCAACCCTATAACCAGGAAATAAACATTTTAGACTAATTTCATTTGACAAAACATTTATTTAGTTTAAATTCAAACGTTTCAAACATTACATAAAATCATATAAATGTAGATGCACATATTTAATTAGACCATTGTGTTTTGTTACATGGCTGAGAATAAATACTTCCATCAGGTCACTGTAAGGTCAGCTGCAGTTGTTAGTGTTAACCACAGACAGTGACGAACATACTTTCACATTGAACTGAATCTAACATCTAATTACATTAGCAGCAGTTGGCAAAAGTCTGTTGGTGGCATCTAATTTCTCTTGATGAAGGACTCGTACAGGGAGGTGAGCTGGGCCTGCAGGTCCTGTGCGTAGGGGTCCAGCTTTTCCTTCAGGTCTTCAGCATAGGGTGTGAGACTCTGCTCGACCATCTGGGCTTTCTCTCTGATCTGGGCCTGAAGATTCTCAGCCAGGGGGGTCACAGTCTTCTGAAACTCCTGCAGACGCTGGTCCACTTTCTCCTTGATCTCAGCAGTGTAGGGCTCCAGCTGAGCCTGCAGCTCCTTCACGCTCTGCTCCAGGTTTCCTCTCAGCTCCTCACTCTTCTGGAGCAGAGTGGCCTTCAGGGTCTCAGAATCCAGGGAGTCAGCATATGGAGCCATGGCCGTCCTGAGCTCCTCCACTCTCTGCTGGATCTGGCTCTTGAGGTTGTCAGCATAGGGCTCCAGTTTGTCTCTTACGTTGATCAAGTCCTGGCCCAGACGCTCCCTCAACACTTCAGCCTCCTTGGTGATTTTGGTCATCAGCTCTTCAGCCAGAGGATCCACCTGTTTCTTGAGGGTGACGGCATATTCGCTGGCCATATCGGCACTCTGGGTCAGCCTAGTACTGCGATATGAAGAAGAACATTTGAGTTTCATCTCAGGGCACAAGTGATATTCTAAATAATTGTGTTCTGCAGGTAAATGCTCTTGACTTACTTGACTTCCTGTCCCAGTTGGGAAGACCTGATCATCTTGACGGTTTCCTCTGTGGTTTGTGTTGCCTTGGCAACATAGCTCCAGAAAGCATCTGTCAGCTGCTCCAGCTGTGGCTTGGGCTCATCAGCATAGAATAGGTTGGCCTGGCAACCTGTTGATCGAGCATTTCAGAATGATCAAATTGTATTGTTAGTATGCTCTGAAAATTTACAAAGCCAGAAACATTTTTAATAAGATCTAAATTTTGCATTTTAATATTCTAGTTTAAAAAAAAATGTTTTACCTGTAAATACAGCAAGTGCAAGCACCACAAGAACCTTCATGGTGTTCAGTTTTAGTCTGTAAGTGAAAGACCCATTTATCAGTGTCTCTTTTACATAAATTCATTATGTATAAAGTGCTGGGATTTGAACTGACTAAAAAGTAAGGCTGTCTTCTTACCTGTGTCAGTGTGTTTTAATTGACGCTGTCCTGTCTGAAGAACAAGTGTGAAGGTGGCTGTTTCACATTTGTATTTATATAGTGTGGGGAGGTGATTGCTGTAGTGGAAACCCAAAGTCCAGTGGGTAGTGCCTTGCTGTCACTACTCCACATCATAATGTCCTGACTATACCTATTATCACCAAAGATTCCTGAATTCAATACAGACTATGATAACTCTTGGACAATAAACCGTACAACTAAATGCCAATATAAATATTGTTTTAGATGAACACATAAGACTATTTAGTAAATTCTCTTAATTAAAAGAGTTTTCTTCAGTGTGATAGAAATAAAGAAATTATGTTTCTAAAGTGTTTCTATGAACTCATAATTGTGTGTGTGTGTGTGTTTAAATAATTACAGGGGATTCAAGAACAGACAATCTCCTTTTAACTTTTAATGTAAAGACATTTTGAATACTGCTCTTTATGAAACTGTTGATCTGAGGCACTTAATCTATGAAACCAGACAGAAACTTGTTTTAAACCTTTGAACTAATAACAGCAACAAATGACACCAGACTTTGTTCACTTCCTGATAAGGTTTGACACTAGCGATTCTTAAAAGCATTTATCATCACAGTCAGGGATCATGCACGTAACACTCAGTCCAGGTTACTCATGCCTCTAGAGATAAGGGCAGCTGTTTGACCTAGAACCAAACTACTACTGCTGATGAATGTCTGACCTTCATAACATTTTAAAAATACTTTTCCCCCTTTTTTTTAAAGTAACTTACATTTTTTAAGCAAAAGGGAGCACAAGCGTAATGAGACACTTCATTATCATGGTGACGTTAACTTTGTCATTTTGACAAAAATTAGAGTTGATTTTCAGGGATACTCTTTACGTTAGTTTAGTAAAGGATCTTCTTTGGCTAAAATGATAGGACTTTTGCACCCATTCAAGCCAGGGAATGATCACCCCCTGCTGGCTGAACTCAGCAGCAAGCTACATTTTCACAAATGGTCTCCCACCAGTGTACTGACCTGGCTCTGGCCTGCTTGACTTTAGTGAAGGAACCAGAATCTGCCTACTGCATGCCACAGCTGCGTTCTCAACCTGCACCTTAATAAAGCTGCTCTAATAGAGGGGTAGCGTATACTGT
The DNA here is from genome assembly GCF_001515645.1 of Sinocyclocheilus grahami. Taxonomy (NCBI): domain Eukaryota; kingdom Metazoa; phylum Chordata; class Actinopteri; order Cypriniformes; family Cyprinidae; genus Sinocyclocheilus; species Sinocyclocheilus grahami. The sequence goes on along the minus strand of NW_015505219.1, from coordinate 2,153,649 downwards.
CAAGCTCAATGCGGCCATCAGGATGTGCTACCAGCTTAAACAATGAGGTCAAATTCATGATTACGGTGGGGAATTTAATGACAACAGAATGCTTCGTTTTACATTCTGAAGTCCGATTCGTTATACTAAGACTTTTGCACCCATACAAGTCAGGCAATGAGCACCCCCTGCTGGCCGGACTAAAACTAGCTCCAGCAGCAAGCTAGTTTTTCACAGTGGCCTACCAGCCATCAGAATGTGCTACCAGCTTCAAAAAGAGTTCAAAAGTCAAATTCGTAACTGAGGTGGTAAATTCATGACAACAGAATGTGAGGAGGCCAGTTTAATGCCTCATCTGCAGGATGCTCCTTTTCACAGTCTAAAGTCCAAGTCATTACACTAGGACTTTTGCACCCATTCAAGCCAGGGAATGATCACCCCCTGCTGGCTGGACTAAAACTAGCTGCAGCAGCAAGCTACATTTTCACAAATGGTCTCCCACCAGCAGGGCCGTTTTAACCATTGGGCTAGGCGGGGCTGAAGCCCCGGGGCCCGAGCAAGGAGGGGGCCCGTGATTGGCTGTGGAGTAGATTGACTGGAGCGCCGATCGCCAAAGCTTCCACGCCCCCCACTTATTAGCGCTGTTATTTAGTTGAGCTTTTCCGTAAATTCCGTGCATTACCAATTGAGATTGAAACGTAAAGTCTGAATTTGGTTTCAAATGCATTTATTCTATATTTGACTTTTGAACGATATGCGCACGTATCTATCAGGTGATTGCTGCCCAGTATGTCTGCATTCACCTCTCTTCACTTTGTTCTGGAGGAATCTGGAAATGGTCGCGCAAAGAACAACATTCCAATAAGTAAAAATGTCAGCAATTGTAAAAGAGAGAGGGGCTCAAAAAACGAAAAACTTCAAATACAAACAACATGAAAAACATGACTTGGTAAATTCCCCAGCTATCAGATTATTTTACTAAAGCTGATGATGGAGTGGAAGTTGCTGGAACAGCAAGTGACAGTGTCATCGTCCACACAGATTTTAGGTTAGTTTGATTATTAACTGGATTTATATTGTTTTTGTGTTTGAACAAACTATATTCATTTAAGGGTTGGGAGATAATCCGGTAGAAATATATCAATCGCTGATTGAAGCGCGTCATGATGTAGTCTAAGCTTATCATTTCAAGGCGTTTTAAGCAGGTTTGAAAACAAATGGTTTATACTGTTCATGGACATTACGCTGCGGGGCAGAATTCATTCGGGAAAATGCGTGCGTTAAAACGGTTTCTGCCTAATACGCGCGGCGCGCACCTGCTCGTGTTACTGACTAAATTTTCGCTCCTTGTGCTTAAACGGTCAAATACACATAGTTACGTGTCAAAATGCCCGTCTTTGCGAGTATCCTCGTAAACACAGTTATTTGTGTCTTAGATGAATGTTAATAGTTAAAGATAAAGCATGTGTTAAGCTATATGAGATCCTATATGATCAGATATATGATGCGATCTTAAAAGGATATTCACCCAAAAATGAAGATACTGTCATCATATACTTACCCTTAAATTGTTCTAAACCTCTATGAATGTCCTTTTCCTCCTCAACATAAAAGAAGATATTTTGAAGAATGATCGTAACCAGTTTCTGGTCCCAACTGATACCAATAGTGTTTTTTTTTTCATATATGGAAGTAGTGAGGGCCCAGCAACTGTTTGGTTACCAATATTGTTCCAAATATATTCTTTTGTGTTCAACAGCATTAAGGAATCTCATACAGGTTTAGAACATCAACAGAATTTTCATTTTTGGGTGAACTATAATGCAGCCTAATATAGCTGCTGTTACCATTTGTGTCAATAATGTAAATCAAACATCAGAAAGAAAATTACTTACTGTCCTTGACTGAATCACTTTTGTAAAATAAATAAGAATGAATGTATATTGAATTTATACAGTGAAGACTATTCAGTCTATTTGCACATTTTCTTTATACAATATATTTTTTATTCAATTTTTTAAGATTTTCAAGTAGGCCGTTTTTTATGATCTTTGTTCTGTTGTAGCCTAATTTGTGACTGTTTACTTGTCTTCAGTAAGCTTATTTTTACTTAGGCTAGAATTATTGTTTGTGATATTTAAATTGGTAACAAAAATTGTGAAATTTCAGCGCATCAAGAATTTTAATATGGTATAAAAATCCTATTTAAAGCTTTATATATATATATATATATATAGGGTACAATGGGGCTAAAGGCGCCCCGGGGTAAAAGGCGCGTATGATATTATTTTCATCTAAACCACTAGATGGCACAAAAACGTGGCGTAGCACTTTCCAAAACATCCACTTTTCAAGATGCACGTGTATATTTGTCTGATCTTTGACGCGATCGCGCGCAGCAGTGCAAAGTTGATTCTGTGCTTACTTGATCTAATATTTTATGTTTTTTTAAATGTTCTAGATTTAAGTAGCAAATGAGATTCACTAAAATTAATGCTTATATTTTGAGACAAAGGTCTTCTTTATGATTTGCAGGTTTGTTTAAGATAATTAAAGCAACAGTTTTTAAATAACGAAAGAATATGTAAAAGTATGGTATTTTTGCCCCTTCTGGCTAAAGGCGCACAGTAATTAACATGATAATTAATAGATGGCTGACTTTTCCATTTGTTGACGACATGGTTAGATTCAGATGGTAAATATCATATATTATGTTGGGTGTCCATATTAGAGATAATCACCATGTTTAGAATGAAACCATCATATTTAAAACCATGATATTAATCATATCATATAATAAAATATAATTTGCGGTTACTACAGTAAATATACTGTATATTCAATTATTATTGGATCCCCTTCAATACTCTCAGAATCTTTACTTATTAAAATTATTTTGTTTCTGTATTTTAAAATATATTTTTTATATTAACACATTTTAATGACAGCATATTTATTGGAAAAAAATGAATACTTTTATTTTTCAAAATAAGCAGAAAATAGTACAAACTTTTTTAAAGTGATTGTTTTGAACAAGTATTAACTTAGACATTATTTTTTAAAAAAAACATTATTTTAGATATATATAATTATTGTGATGGGGGCCCTGCAGTAAGTCATAGCCCTGGGGCCCAGTGTGGTCTTAATGTGGCCCTGCCCACCAGTGTACTGACCAGGCTCTGGCCTGCTTAGCTTTAGTGAGGAACCACTCAGATATTCATATTTCTGGGTACTGTGATGGCTAGTTCGTAATATCAGGATCAGCGGGAAGGGACCCAAATGCAGAGTGAGTGAATCAAATATTTATTGAAAACACACAAGTTCACAAAGCACAGGGGTAGACAATCTTGAGACCACTCCAACCAGCAGGAAGAGAACTATGCACTAAGAGGTAGACAGTCTGGACAACAGTCTCAGTTGTTGGCCAAACCGGGTGGAAAGATGGGAAGAAGACCAGAGCGGAGAACAGCAGAGCGTGCAATCAGAGTAAAGGGACTCAAAGCAGGCCAGTATCAGAGATTAGGTTCTCAGCACCAGGTTTGGTTTGGCAGACCGGCTTGGGGAACCAACAGGCAGGGAGTCTCAGGCTGGTAGAGCAGTACTGGAGGGAACATACAGCACAAACACACAACAGGACCAAACAAGACACAACTCAAGACCACAAAGCAACACTACTCAGCACAACACAAGGAGAAACAGCATGATGTAAAAAAGGGAACATTTAATTTAAAAAAGTAAATTAAATATCTTTGTTTAGACTTATAAATAACCAAAGTATAAAATCATAGCAATAATGAGAATACAAGACTAGAAACAAGACTGATGAACAACTAAAGAAGATATTACAAGTAAATATAAGATAACTGAAGATAAATACCAAAAACAAAGAAGAGAAACCAAGAGCAAAAACTACAACAAGGATACACAATCACAGCAAGTAACAGAGCAAGCCTGGAATATAGAGCAGCAAGCCAGTAACTGTCTCTATATGACACAAGATGAACCAGCAAGCACAAGAGGAAAAAACAGCACAATATAGAGGGAGGAAAGTACACATGGCCAGGTGAGCACAATTAGAGAAACGAGAACAAGACAAGGGCTAAACAAGATGGTGTGACCAAGGGAAACAAGGAGGACCAAAGGAATACATGGCAGACACAAAGACAAAGCAAAGTTTTCAGCCACAAGACAAAAAAAAAAAGAAAGAAACATTTAAACAAAGACAACACAGACAAAGCTACCAGGCAAAACCCTGACAGTTTTACTAAATATATCAAGTTCATTAGTGAAAGTGTCTAATGTACTTTGTCATGTCATATACATCTTCTACAGTTTAGCAAAGACATTATGTTAAAACAATAGTGTTTCATGGTAGCATAAGGAAAATGAAAAGCTCTTTTAAAAACGTATTGTCATTACTTTCTAAAACAAATACAATTTTTGATAAAATTAATGGAAAATTAAAGGATAATCAATGCAACTGTCAATGTAGATGATTCAAAAATAAATTCAAAAGCTATATTAAAATATTTAGATGTTTTACACATATATATTTGCCTTCTTGTTCTTGTTGACAGAACATCAGTGACATTTTTTTTAGAGGAAACCTGTACATTTTGGCCTGTTTGAGTGCTTTGTGTTGGATGAAAAGCATGACCGTTCTATCTTTGATTTTGGAATCAAAATGTTATTTTATAGAAAAACAGTCATGTTAATAATAAAACTCAAATTATCAGAATATTTAGGTTGTCATTTAGGTGGTCTTGGTAGGGCTAGCTCAATGGTTTAGGGATCCAGTGTTTCCCTCAGGTAGGGGGCTCCAGCTTAGCCTGCAGCTCCTTCACGCCCTGCTCCAGGCTCTCTCTCAGCTCCTCACTCTTCTGTAGCACAGTGGCCTTCAGGTCCTCAAAATCCAGGGATTCTCTTATGTAATCCACACCCTTCTCAAATGGACTGGTGACATATTCAATGTAGGGCTTCAGTGCACACCTCACAGTGCTCACTTCCTCCTCTATACGCTTCCTCAGCACGTCAACACCTTTGGTGATTTTGGTCATCAGATCTTTAGCCAGAGGATCCATCTGTTCCTTCAGGTTTGTGGTGTACTGGCTCAACATTTTCTGTTAGTCTATCATTGTCATTTCATGGCATTAGAAATGCTGAAGGAAGTTATTAGGCTACTACAGTTTCCCGCATGTACATTTTCTTGACTTGATTTCTTGCCCATGTTGGGAAGTTCTAATCTTGGCTCGTTCAAAATAGCTCCTGAATGCATCAGTCAGTTGCTGCAGCTGTGGCTTAGGCTCATCTGCATAGAATAGGTTGGCTTGGCAACCTGCAGATATATGTTCAAGTAATATAATGTTTTATTATTATGCCTTACAAAAAAATATTTATGTCGGCTTAATGCATGGCATATTTTCTGCCATCCACAAGAACATATAATATGAATAGTGTGCATATAATACATAAAGACAAGATATTTTCAATAACACTGTGATAATATTTGATCAATCTGTTTTTGTAGTATGTCTAACCTGTACACACCACCAATGCAATGACCAGAAAAATCTTCATCATTTCCAGTTTTGGCCTGTAAGAAAAATAGATATCAGTCAGAGTATATTGACTAAAATTATATAAAAACTATAATAATGCATATAATAATAATAATACATTTAAATATAAAATTCCAGACAGTGCGCTGCAACTGCCCGGCTTTCAGCTGTTTAGAGCAGGCCGCGACGCAGAATCAACAGGGAAATCGCGCGGCGGCGGGACATGTTTTTACATCAAAGAAAGGTGGTGTACAGATGTTACAGTGTTAAAGAAGATGTGCTGTTCCGATCTAGAAACGCTTTTCATTAACTGTAAGCCGTTCTATTCGCCGCGGGAGTTTCACTCATTCATTCTCGTGAGTGTTTACATTCCTCCGCAAGCACACGTGAGCTCAGCTTTACAGAAACTCGCTGATCAGATCACAGAGACAGAGCAACAACACCCGGACTCTGTTTTAATCATTCTTGGGGACTTTAATAAAGCAAATCTTTCCCGTGAACTGCCAAAATACAGACAACATGTTACATGTCCCACCAGAGACAGTAATATACTGGACCATTGTTACGCCACAATAAAGGATGCATATCGCTCGGTCCCAAGAGCAGCTGTAGGACTCTCTGACCACTGCCTGGTTCATCTTATACCGACTTACAGGCATAAACTTAAATCTGCTAAACCTGTAGTAAAGTCTGTAAAGTGATGGACCAACGAAACAGAGACATTACAATCCTGTTTCGACTGCACTGATTGGAGTGTTTTTGAAGTTGCCACCAACGATCTGGACGAGCTCACGGAATCTGTATCATCATATATCAGTTTCTGTGAAGACATGTGCATCCCTACTAGGACTCATTTAACATTCAGCAATGATAAACCATGGTTTACAGCAAAACTTCATCATCTTCGTCAGGCCAAAGAGGACACCTACAAAAGGGGGACAGAGTCTTGCACAATCAGGCCAGAAACACACTGAATAAGGAGATTAGAGTGGCCAAGAGGAACTATGCTAAAAAGCTAGAACACCAGTTTTCTGCCAATGACCCTTCATCAGTGTGGAAAGGCCTGAAAGACATCACCAACTACAAGACACCATCCCCCAGCACTGAGGCCAATCAACAACTTACTGAAGACCTGAATGAGTTTTACTGTAGATTTGAAACTCTCAGTCTAACACCCCACACCCACTCTGAACATCTCTCCACACAACAATCAACACCTCCTGCAACCAGAGGTCTTTGAAGCATCTAATTTCTCTTGACGAAGGACTCGTACAGGGAGGTGAGCTGGGCCTGCAGGTCCTGTGCGTAGGGGTCCAGCTTTTCCTTGAGGTCTTCGGCATAGGGTGTGAGACTCTGCTCGACCATCTGGGCTTTCTCTCTGATCTGGGTCTGAAGGTCCTCAGTCAGGGGGGTCACGGTCTTCTGAAACTCCTGCAGATGCTGGTCCACTTTCTCCTTGATCTCAGCAGTGTAGGGCTCCAGCTGAGCCTGCAGCTCCTTCACGCTCTGCTCCAGGTTTCCTCTCAGCTCCTCACTCTTCTGGAGCAGAGTGGCCTTCAGGGTCTCAGAATCCAGGGAGTCAGCATATGGAGCCATGGCCGTCCTGAGCTCCTCCACTCTCTGCTGGATCTGGCTCTTGAGGTTGTCAGCATAGGGTTCCAGTTGGTCTCTTACGTTGATCAAGTCCTGGCCCAGACGCTCCCTCAACACTTCAGCCTCCTTGGTGATTTTGGTCATCAGCTCTTCTGCCAGAGCATCCACCTGTTTCTTGAGGGTGACGGCATAATCGCTGGCCATATCGGCACTCTGGGTCAGCCTAGTACTGCGATATGAAGAAGAACATTTGAGTTTCATCTCAGGGCACAAGTAATATTCTAAATAACTGTGTTCTGCAGGTAAATGTTCTTGACTTACTTGACTTCCTGTCCCAGTTGGGAAGACCTGATCATCTTGACGGTTTCCTCTGTGGTTTGTGTTGCTTTGGCAACATAGCTCCAGAAAGCATCTGTCAGCTGCTCCAGCTGTGGCTTGGGCTCATCAGCATAGAATAGGTTGGCCTGGCAACCTGAATGATCAAATTGTATTATTATGCTCTGCAAAATGATCAAACCAATTTCATATTTTAATTTTCTCAGATTTTTTTACCGGTAAATACAGCAAGTGCAAACACCATAAGAACCTTCATGGTGTTCAGTTTTAGTCTGTAAGTAAAAGACACATTTATCAGTGTCTCTTTTACATAATTTCATTATGTATAAAGTGCTGGGATTTGAACTGACTAAAAAGTAAGGTAGTGTCTTCACTTCACTGATCTTCAGGGTCTCAGAATCCAGGGAGTCAGCATATGGAGCCATGGCCGTCCTGAGCTCCTCCACTCTCTGCTGGATCTGGCTCTTGAGGTTGTCAGCATAGGGCTCCAGTTTGTCTCTTATGGTGTTCAGGTCCTTTTCCAAACGTTCCCTCAACATTTCAGCCTCCTTGGTGATTTTGGTCATCTGTTCTTCAGATGGAGGTGTCTGTGTTAGTCTAGTGTGGAGGGGAAAGGTAGTTTATGTCTAGTAACAGAAAATATTACTAATTAATTACGCTAAGAATAATAATGGTGGTAAATTGTACTTACTTGACTTTATGTCCCAGTTCAGATGGGATGTTTTATCAGTGGGATGTGCTGCTTGGGCAATATAGTTCCAGAATGCATTTATTAAATATTCAAGATGAGGATTTGGATTCTCTGCATTAGATAAATTGGCTTGCCAACCTGGGAATATAGCATATCAGAAAATTTAAAAGTCATTTAGTAATTTTAATAGAGGAGATAAAGTCAGGCAACACTGAAATATCATATTTTTAACAGTATTTTTATAATTTGTATATGTAATTTCATATTTTTTATATTCTACAATGTAGAAAGAGTTCCTGTATGTTTCCTTCAAGGAATTCATACATAGGCATAATATGTGTGCATAATATTTATCTACAAAACTATTTTCAAGCATCTACACACAAGTCTAAATTAAACGTGTTTTAAAGGGGTCATATGATGCGATTTAAATTTTTCCTTTCTCTTTGGAGTGTTACAAGCTCTTGGTGCATAAAGAAGATCTGTAAAGTTGCAAAGACTAAAGTCTCAAATCCAAAGAGTTATTCTTTATAAAAGTTAAGAGTCAGCCACGCCTATCTAAAACGGCTCGTTCTAACACGCCCCCACATGTCTACGTCACGATGTGGGAAGATTTGCATAATGCCGCCCAAATGTTCACGCAAAGAAAGAAGGCGTAACTTTTATTCTCGCTGTAGTATTGTTGTTGCCGCCGCCGCCATGTCGTGAAGGTGCTGTGTTTCACTGTGAAAGCGAAACTACTTTGGTTGGCCTTCCAAAAGAGGACGATATCTGCTTCGTCATGCCTGGAGCTGATCCGTGCTGGACGCTGAGGAAATACATCAACTTCACACTGTCAATCGCCAGATCGGCTTTCACCGTGGACCAAGCAGAGTACAGCACGGGGTCGTCACATGTGGTTGCCGCAAGCCCTCCGGACGCTCTTTCGTCGAATCCGCCGGCCACGCCGTTCTCAAGCCCGCCCACCTCTGCTCACTCAAGCCGGCCTCCGCTCACTCAAGGCCGCGGTGTGTGACACTGTTTCGTTGTGAAAGCGAAATTACTTTGTTTGACCTTCCAAAAGAGGACACGACTAGAAATCAGTGGTTAAGTTGTATTTACAACACTGTTCCAGAACAGTTGAACCCAAATATTCAGATGTGTGCAGTGCATTTTATGGAGGACTGTTTCCTGATCCTGGAAGAGTAGACTACAATGCCGGCTGTTCTGACTCACAGACTGTAAGTACGTTTTTTTATATTTAAAGAATTTGCCACTGATGATTCAAACGTGAGTTTTTGGGCAGTGTAGTGTAGCACTTGTTGTTTGTCATTTCTCCGATCACAAATGCAAACATGGTTTTATGTTTATGCGGCGCGATGCAACACAATGCGCAAAAAGACAGTATAAGTCATTATAATGCGTAATTTTGTCCCCACTGGATGCAACAAATGCCTCGTTTATAATGTGTTTTAATGTTTTTGTCTCGTCGCTCCAGCCGGACACGGCATCACAGTATGGTAAGGGGCGTAACATTTCCGTCAAACGCTTGAGGTATTCGGCCAATCACAACGCACACCAACGCACAACGCATAGCTGGCCAATCAGAGCACACCTCGCTTTTCAGACCAATGAGCTTTGTAAAAATCGACGCGTTTCAGAAAGGCGGGGCACAGAGGAGATACAATAATGGACAGTATGTGGAAAGTAATGTGTTTTTTGAAACCTTAAACCGCATAAACACATTTCATTACACCAAATAAACAAAATAATGTTATTTTAGCAACATCATATGACCCCTTTAAGATCACAAGAAACAAATTCATGTGTCTAAACTTTTTGAACACTATGTTTCATCCACTAGGAACTATAATGTAAATTAAACGTATATAATATCCTGTTTGAAATATTATATTATATTATATTATATTATATTATATTATTATAAAAAGTAAGTTATTTCAGCAGCTATACTGTATGTCTAACCTGTAAAAACAGCCAATGCAAGAACCGTAAGAGCCTTCATGGTTTTCTGGCTTAGCCTGTAAAATAACAACACATCTGGTTAATTTAAACAATCATATTTTACATACAACATATTTTGAACTTATAAATAGTGAATTTCTAGCATTGGGAATATATTTTAATATCTCCAGTGGATGTTTATATTCAATTCAATTCAATTCAATTCAATTCAAGTTTATTTGTATAGCGCTTTTCACGATAAATCGTTGCAAAGCAACTTTACAGCAAATTAAGTTTCTACAATATTTAGTGGTAGCTTATCAGTGGTGACTGTCAGTTAATGTACATATGGCAGAAATGTACGGAAAAATCAATTAAAGACATAATCAATTAAAGACGTAATCAAACAGACGATGAACACTATTAACAGCAATTAATATATGATGCAATCAAAAAACTAATAGCAAAATGTGGTAGTTCTGTATGTTGTTTCAGGGTTGGCATCATCTGAGGTCCTCTGAGGGGTTGGCATCATATCATATCATATTATATCTGGATACTTTGTGTCTACAGACTCTGTCTCAAGATGTGCAGGTCTGGACATCACTTGAAAGCACCAGGCCCATGAGTTACTGCGTACACCTGCGTCAGCACTGATAATGAAGTACAGACATTATGTTAATGAATGATCTATCATTAGTACAGCCAGAAGTGACTGTACCTTTGGAAAGTTTTTAACCTTATCTAATCTTTATTATGTGTTAAAAGAAATCAGTTGAGATTACCTTTATCATTTCTGCATGATTTCTGAGACTTTCTTTTTAGACTTTTAGAAATATTATATTTCTGTCTGTGTATTAGATATGGTGTCAAATCCCACATTTGAATATTTCAAACCGGACAGTCACTCTTGAATTATTATTTTCTAGAATGGTTATATAAATAAACCCTATTTGTATATAAATGAAAACATACCAATTTTGTCTGGTGATTTTTTTTTTAAGTATGTCGTCTTGACTTTGTGCATTTTCAGGGCTATTAAATGTAATATTTTGAAGTATATGACAATTCATTTGTGCTGATCGACACAACTAGTCACATAAAATATTTAGAAACATTGTGTTAATAAATGGCAGATGTTTTATTGTTGCATAAATAAGACAAATGATACACTTTGCATTTGCAAGAAACAACATTTCCTGTCAGACGATATAAAGACTTGCTAAATTGAAATAAATACACAACAGTTAGAAAAGGGCAACATTTCTGCATCTGTATAAATGGTTAAGGTGTAAACAACAGGATTTCAGAAAAAAGAATCACTCTTTTTCTCTATATTAGTGTTTGGTCTACATGTAATACCAAAAAGATATTGTTGTTGCCTAGAAGTTTGATTTATTACATGGTTATTGGAGAGATATGGGATTTTGGAGTCACAATGGAAGGAAAAACAGTTCTGTTAGTGACTAAAGAAGTCTTTGAAGTATCTAAATTCTTTTGGCGAAGGACTCGTACAGGGAGGTGAGCTGGGCCTTCAGGTCCTGTGCGTAGGGGTCCAGCTTTTCCTTCAGGTCTTCAGCATAGGGTGTGAGACTCTGCTCGACCATCTGGGCTTTCTCTCTGATCTGGGCCTGAAGATTCTCAGCCAGGGGGGTCACAGTCTTCTGAAACTCCTGCAGACGCTGGTCCACTTTCTCCTTGATCTCAGCAGTGTAGGGCTCCAGCTGAGCCTGCAGCTCCTTCACGCTCTGCTCCAGGTTTCCTCTCAGCTCCTCACTCTTCTGGAGCAGAGTGGCCTTCAGGGTCTCAGAATCCAGGGAGTCAGCATATGGAGCCATGGCCGTCCTGAGCTCCTCCACTCTCTGCTGGATCTGGCTCTTGAGGTTGTCAGCATAGGGCTCCAGTTTGTCTCTTACGTTGATCAAGTCCTGGCCCAGACGCTCCCTCAACACTTCAGCCTCCTTGGTGATTTTGGTCATCAGCTCTTCAGCCAGAGGATCCATCTGTTTCTTGAGGGTGACGGCATATTCGCTGGCCATATCAGCACTCTGGGTGAGCCTGGCACTGTGATGTGAAAAGTGTATTTGCATTAATGCAATTCAAGATTTTAGTATTTAAAACATAGACTGTGACGTCTGAACATTACTTACTTGACTTCCTGACCAAGCTGAGACGCTCTGATCATTTTCAGCGTGTCCTCTGCGGTGCGTGTGGCCTGGGCAACATAACTCCAGAAAGCATCTGTCAGCTGCTCCAGCTGTGGCTTAGGCTCATCAGCATAAAACAGGTTGGCTTGGCAGCCTGGTAAAAATACAAATAATTAAGTTTAAGTCTGACAGTCATTTTTCAAATTTGCTCAAACAGCTAAACATTGCAGTATGAGTACTTTGGCATATTTGTAGTTCCTTAGTATATTTAAAAAAAAAAAAACTCAAAATCATTTAATTTTTATTGCTCTTTTGTTATGGTTATTTAAAATGAAATTAATAATGAAAATTCAGTGCAAGTCTTGTCATAGATCTAATATTATTTTAATTGATAAATAGTTTTTTAGCTTCTTGCCATATTTGATTTACCTGTGAATGCCACAAAGGCAAGAACCAGATACAATTTCATGTTCACAGTTGTTTGCTAAAAAGAGAGAAAAAAAATATTATTATTTACATTTACATATCCTAAAGCATTGCATATTTATTTAGATGATACTTTTTAGAAATTTGTTATGGTATTTTAGTAATTTGTTATAGTCTGTTCAGCTTAAATTACCTTCAAAGTACATTATTTAAAATATCTCCTCTTTGTGTTTCACAGAAGAAAAAAAGTCATTTAGTACACATTTGGAACAACATGAGGGTATAAGTAAATTATTACATAATTCTCATTTTTGAGTGAATTATTTCTTTAAGTGCTTGTAAATAACAATAGCAACATAGGAAACACTGAAGCATTAAATGGAGTCATGCTTGTTTTGGGTTACATGAGCCATTTTTCTCATTTAGACTGTCTGTGACTGTGGAAAGGTGATCGATTGCTCAGATCAAGGACAATGGTGCTTTTGTTGACTAGTTTTTGTTGACCAAATTTCATGTGGATTTTGAAAAAGAATGGTTATTTGATACAATAACTAATAATTGTATAACAAAGATTCTTTAAATGCTATTATTAGTACTTTTGAGACTTGAACACATCACATTCACTTAGACTGTATATGTTCAGTGTACATAATTTAATGTCATTAATTGTGTTGAGCTTTGATTTATGTGGCTGAGTTGCTGTTTTCACATGAAGAAAATTCTAGGGTTTACACTAAATGCTCATTCAGCATTATTATACCCTTTCTCTTAGACCCCACTAGACACACCTCTTCTGTCATCCAGCCAGCGTGGAGGGGCAGAGTCCGCTTACAACACTTCATCTGGATATCTAATTTCCTCCACGCATAAACAATATTTACTGTAACCTTGAGCATTCAAAGCACAGAAAGAAAAAGAAAAACATGGCATCTATGCCATTCTCTTACTAAACAAAATGTCTGATTTTTGTGGTGTTTTATAAACAGTTAACGTAAACCTATTTTCATGAGGTTTCAAGTATGTTTGATAAGACCTAAAAAATTTAATATCTCCAACCAAATTAGGCTTTATTACAGTGTGACCTACAAATAGAACACAAAGGAATTTAAAGAAATTTCAACTTGTACATTGGTAAACATACAGTACATTGTTGATTATTGTTGGTAAGACCGAAAATGTGATCAGAGCACTATTCATTTGTCTGTGAGTGTTTTCAGTGGCATGGATGCCCATTTAAGCTCACAGTGACAAATGCATTACTGTCACAAATACACAAGGAGTTTGACTTAAACAAGCTGTGTCTTGCACTGCCAGATGTCTAGACGTCATCCACTTATTGGCCTTGTGCTAAATGCATGCAGGCAAGCACATGTTAGTTTGGCCGCTGTCAGCCAAGATATTGTCTCCTTCACTGATGAATGGATTAGATATCTGAGGCTTTGATAAAGAAAGGTCAGTGCCTTCATACAAAGACTTGTTTGTGTACTTAGGATGTAGCTGAGGTGATGTAGCACAAACTGGAGCATGTGTGTTTGGGACATACAAAACATACTTAGAAATCACTTAATAATCATTAACCCTTTATGAAGTTGACTCTGGGAAACAGATCCTTTTTTTTTTCATTTTGCAAGATAAATGGTAAAATGAGATTTAAAATGCTAAACAGTGATAGGATGACTCATGAACCAACAGAAAGCTTTTCTTTGTCTCACCATGTCCTGGCGGTGGTTTTAAAATTGTGGTGCCCCATGTGGACAATAGGGTCTGGCTGCAGACATGCACTTGCATTTTCAGACTTGCACTCTCAGTCTTGCACTCTCAGACACCTGCACTTCTGCGAGTGATGTCACTTGCCGTTTTTATTTTATTTTAATTTTTTTATTGAATCTCTCAACATTTTACACAAGTAGCCACGTGGTGAAGACAAGAAAAAAAGAAACTAAATCACGAAGTCACTTGCAATCGCCGCTTGCACTCTCAGCTACTTGTAACCCACACGAATTGTGCGTGTTGCCAATGGAGACAAGACGCTGTGGTGGTTAAATGATTCAAACAAATTTAGTACTATAACATTCAGGGTCCATCCTGCAAGTCATCTGTAGGAGAAAAAGACAAGACCTGCAAATCCGTGGCCACAGAACAGCAGAATATAAATGCAATGCGCAAAGTCTCTCATTAAGCGCTTTTAAACCTCCCGTAGAAAACCATACACTTAATATGACTTAATGTGTTAAGATAGTGCTATTAAAAGATCAAATTC